>NC_056746.1:1426660292-1426960292 GCF_019279795.1 Protopterus annectens | reverse complement strand
CACCACTCTTGGCAAAATGGGAGGGTAGTCATTTACAGAAACTTTGCTTTTGTGAAAGACTACGATTAGCTGTCTGCACATCCACACCTGGAGCTTAGGAAATACTGCTACCATAAAAGTGCAAGCCATACAAAATCCACAGGAGTATGTATTCCTTTCTTTGTTACTTTCATACTCACTCTTACTAGATCATGTACCCATGCTGTGTCATATGCCACATGTTAAGTTATAATTGTTTTTATTATTTACTTTACTGTTTTTCAACTCACAACCTATACGCTATTAGGAGAGGGAAAACAGAGAATGCACTAGCTAGGCACATAGAAAATTCACCTAATCATAAATTCAAGTTTAAAGGGACAATCCCAGTGTTTAAAATTCGGGTCCAACTAAAACTGACCAAAGTAATGCCCACTTTAACACGTCACTCAATTTCCCACCCACTGTGTAGTACCACACCCACAGACTCAAAAAAACATATTTAAAACATCATGGCATGATGTTTCCTACACTTTAACAGCACTCTGGGATTATTTACAGGATTTTAAATATTTTTATATGTAATTCCAGACTCTGACCACCTGGAGGCTGGCATATTGACGTGGTTTGGATAAATCAGGTTGCCATCCAGTATCCCAGAAATCATTGTTTGGCTCAAAAATGTTACATCATGCAGGCCTCAGTTTGCCTAAAGTTCCTGTCATTTCATAGATGTTGCATGCGTACAAAGTGCTGAGTAAAACAGAACAGTGTAAGTAACATTCCCTGCTGCTGGATGACTACTTAAAACAGAAACAGTGCAAATGCCACAGAACACACTCAAAGTGCTGTTTACTGCTGCCTTTTTTTCTAATTTAGTTTAAATGGCACTAATTTGTGAGACAATGAATTCCAGTCCATTTACTTCTCCCCTCCCCATAATACTTGGCTTCCCTAGCTGTCAAAATCCTGAGGGTAATTTGACCTGGTAATCCCATTGTTTGGCAGATTTCAGCAGGATGCTTGACTCATGTAATTTAATCTTTGCTCTAGCATTTCCTTTGTTAGAGGGGACATTTTTTTGCTGCACTATAACCATGGCCTTATTTGACTGCAATCACATCCAGTAAGGTCTTGCACCAAGGAGCTAAAAAATAAAACATTTATACTATTAAATAATTTAGATCTTTATTAATTTAAGTGTTAAGGTATCACTTCATGCTTCCACCTTGTTAAAAATTGAGATTTACATGTGCAAAGTGTGTTGGTATGCAGTGTTTGCTTTCATATGTTTTTACTCCACTGGTTGGTTTGCAAAAAAAACCTTTTGCAGTGTCCCTGGATTTGTCTTTGCACATACAAACCACATTGCTATATTTTCCCCTTCCTTTTTCTTGTGTCCAGAAGTCACTTATAACAAAGTCAATTTTTTATTGATTTTTTTTTAAATAAAGGACATCAAGGTTAACTTACCTTGAATCAGATAATGGATGCCACTGCAAAGAATCACTGTTGAAATATTTGTGCATGGACAAAATCCCTTACTAAATCTATTTGCCAGCCTCCAGCTCAATTGGTGCTATGGCTTTAATATACTGGTGTGTTTGCTCATGCCTTCCAAATATCTCCACCATTACATACCAGTTTTGCAGTGTAGTAAGCACCCGACATACCCATACACCTTTAGCCATCAATATGCAGCTACTCCTGTTCATGTGAGTATGTGAATTCATTTTCAGACTTAAGGTGTGGAAGCTGCACTGAATAATGCTAGGTGCTTGTTCAGGTTTCACATGGTGCTTGCTTAGAGCTACTCTCATGTTAAGCCACTACGAATATGTTGCACTGCCACCTCTGATACCAGGGTAATGTTTTAATCTTTCTTTTCCCGCACTGCACTCTAGCAGTATCTCGTGCAAATACAACAGAGAAGTATGCAAGCGATACACCACTTAAGCATCATTTGCCGTGCAGAATGTACAAGTATGCATACCAGATTTCTGTGTCCAAACATCGGTGTTACTACACTACTACTGAATAAAATGAACAGCACTCAGGCTGGGGGAAAGACAAGGGAGCCATGGCATCACAGAATAAGTGGGTCTTATTATTTTAGTTAGAATCAGATGACGGCTGTGGTGATGTCACTTTGGGGGAGGGAACTGATAAAAAAAAAAAAAAAAAGTACCTGCACTGCCTGGCCTCGATGATGTCAGTAATTGGGCGACTCCAGCAAGCTTTATTCAAACGTGAGAGAATCATTTTCTAAGTGAAACCATCACAGTATGAGAAGATAGACATCTGTTACAGAAGTAAGGGGAATTATAAAAATTGTAAATGCTTTATTGTTTTTGCTTTACAGAGGACAATGTAAATAGGGAGGAAAAGGGCCGTGAAGTTGAGGAATACATTAGACAAACCTGTTGTACTCCTAATGGTCTGTATCTTAACCGTCTCAAGTCCTGCATCTCATTAATAATCTCATGTATATTTGGGAATTTATAGCTAATTACTTATTGTGGATGTCCACAGACAACTAAGACACTGTATATCAGCAGAATGAAGGACTGCAGAGTGATGTCTTTGTCTACATTCAGTCCATTTATCAGTGTTTCAGTCTAACTCATGTGACGGAGGTTTGGTGAGTGGGTGAATTACTTACCGTGGTTGTCAACAGACAACTAAGACACTATATCACCAGAATCAAGGTCTGTAGGCCATCAACCCTGAGAACAAATGATGTTCTTCGTGTTTCACTGTTGCAGTCATTAAATTTGTGTTATCTGCCTGCAGGTAGCCCTCAAGTCGGCCTGAGTAACAAAGTCTTGGGTCCTGTGTCGGTTGCTGTCCCTTCTTCCATGACGTCAGGTTGTCACTTGTATAAAACATGCAGCCGACACCATTACATCAGTCTTTCTTGCCGTGCGGTGCCCGAAGCAGAAGCAGTTCGCAAGTGCTGGTTGGCCGACTCCTGAAATTTTTATTTTCGAGTTTCAGAACCGAAGTCTTCAACTAAAGCTAAGTACCCCATTGGGGAAACTTTTTCTTGCTCCTTTCCGATGTCAGTAAAAATTAATAATTGTATTACTTGTGGAAAGCAAATGCCTCATAAAGATTTTCATTCGTACTGTATTCCTTGCCTAGGCCCTGACCATGATGTACCTTGCTGCCGGTTTTGTGCTTTATTTAATCAGCGCACTATCCCTTCAACGGTATATTTTCGCCTGTAAATATTTCGATTCTCGGTTTAGTTATCCGGAAATGTCGTCAGTTAGCCATCCGATTACTGGGATTCCGAAAATACGCAAAAATAAAGACAGAGACAGGCCACCCTGGCGCTTTCGGAGCCCCTGATACCCGCTACTTCTGATTCACAGGCCTCTACTGAGACCCATTAGGAGTCCGGTATGCCGCGAGATGCTTCAGCTATGGAACCTAATCAGGGCTAGCCACACACCCCCACCTAAGAGTCCTAGGACTGAAGTTGATTATGAATCTTCTGATCAGGATTCTGTTTTTTTCTGCTTCTTCTGATGATCTGGATTTACCCTTATCTAATTATGAAGATTCTGATGCAGAGGACTCTATTCCCTCTGCTTCCCCTGCTGAGGATTTTTCTTTTGGGGAAACCTTACATACTCTAAGTGAGCATTTCCACTGGGAAAGCCAGGATTTTTCTGATTCAAAAAAGAGGCTTAGGGATTTCCTTCTCCTACCTCAGCATAGGCCTTTAGCTATTCCTCCTGTACTAGACATTGTTGATGATGCTTTTTCGGAATGTAGTTTGGCCCCTGATTCCCTGCCTCCTGCTCCCAGAAAACCTGACAGATACTACAGTGTCCCTGAGTCCCACAAGTTCCTTTTTAAAAATCCTATTGCAGACCCAGAGACAGTTTCACAGGGGCCCAAGGACATTAAGTTTTCTACTGCTAAAAATCTTACCCCTTCTGATAGAGAATCCAGAGCGCTGGATAGATATGGGGTAAGAAGGTTTACACTTCTGCATCCTTGCCATTAGGGCTTTAAACTGCCAATTTCATATGTTAAAGTATCAGCAACATGTTATTGGACTGCTTAAACAGAAAATGGTGTTGATTCCTGACTGTGTGGAAAATAAAGAATTACAGGATTTAATGCATTCTGCTGAACAAGTTGGAAAACATACTTTGCAATGTGGTTTTGATTCATTAGAGGCCTCTTGCAGGGCTGCTGTTACTGGGTCTGTGCTCAGAAGGCATGCTTGGCTTAAGGAGCAATCTTTGCCTGATCATGTTAAAGTTAAATTGTTGGATGCTCCTTTAAATCAGGACCGCCAGTTTGGCAACAAGGCTGAGGAAGTTCTTAAAAAGATGGAAGATAAAGCTAAATCTATGCAAACTGCTAAAGACGTTTTACTAGTTCAGCCTCCTAGATTTAGTAGGCACTGGCCCTCTAAGAATTGGTCCTTTCCATCCCTTCCAGGTCTTCCCAAACCCAGAGACAGCAAAAACCCCATGTTTCAGTCCCAGGGGACACACAAAACTAAGCAGTGGGGGCCTCCACTTCCAAATCTGGGAATAATAAGACTCCCCCCTATGGTAAACTGTCTCAATGACTTCCTTTTAAAATGTCCAAGCACTTATCAACTGACTGCCCCTTTGGGGGGAAAGATTGCTCTTCATGCAAAGAACTGGGAACTCATTACCCAGGACAAATGGGTTTTAAATATAGTGTCCTAGGGATACAGATTTCATTTCCACATGTTGCCAATACCAAGCGGGTGACCGGACCTACCCCCAAATCAGTGGGCAGAGGCCCAAAAACAAGTATTTTCTCTCTTAAGCATGGGGGCTATTCAGCTGGTACCAGAAGAGGAAAAGGGACAAGGTTTCTACTAGAGACTTTTCCTGGTACCCAGAAAAGACGATTCATGGCGTCCTATCGTGGACCTGTCTACTCTAAACACCTTTTTGGAGATTCCAGAATTCAGGACGCTGACTCTTCAGCAATTACTTCCTATTATAGGCAAAGATGTCTGGGTGGCAACACTAGATTTAAAAGAAGCATACTTGCACATCCCAATCAGGGAATCTTGCAGAAGATACCCACACTTCAAAGCAGGCTACACGCATCAGTTCTCTGCACTGCCCTTTGGCTTATCTACTGCGCCCATGGTATTCACAAAGTGCCTATCTCCAGTTATTGCATTTTGCAGGCAAAGAAATATTCAAATATACCCATACCTGGACAATTGTCTAATTCAGGCAGAAAGCCAGGACATACTTTTGAATCATCTGACCTTTGTACACAGGGTTCTAACTTATCTGGGGTACAACATAAACGAAAAGAAATCGCACCTGGTACCCTGTCAACAAATTATATTCCTGGGAGCAAGCTTGAATACAACTTCCCAGATGGCTTACCTCACGCCAGAGAAACAAATTCATTTGACAACCTACTTCAAACAAGTGGCCACAAAAACCCTGCTATCTGCAAGACAAATACTGCAAGCCTTGGGGTTCGTGGCCTCCTGCATTCTTCTAATTCCATTTGCAAGACTGCATATGAGGAAACTACAGTGGTATCTAAAAAGCCTATGGTGTCAACATTCTCAAGACCTAGAAACAATGATTCCTAGCATACCTTGCCTACGCCTAGAGTTCCTTTGGTGGGCAGAGGCCTGCCATCAAAACAAGGGACTACCTTTAACACCACCCCCTGCCGCCCAAACCCTAACAACAGATGCACAGCCTATGCATGGGGGAGCTCACCTGGCAGGGAAGTGCATTCAGGGCAAATGAAACCCAAGTCAAATGCACCTGCATATCAATCAAAAAGAAATGTTAGCTGTACAGAATGCTCTGACAGCCTTCAAGGACCACATTCTTCAAGGACAATTAATGGCAGAGATGGACAATACCACTGTTATCTGGTACATAAACAAGCAGGGGGGTACCCATTCTTACCCCCTCTGCAGATTAGCCATGGCATTGTGGAACACAGCCTTGAGCTACCAAGTGCACCTACAAGCTCAATTCCTGCCAGGAAAATTAAATACACTGGCAGACGGACTAAGCAGAAAACTCATGGACCCACACTAGTGGAAACTGGAACCAAGGATTTTCAACATGTTGACAAGCAAATGGGGGAGCCCAGATATAGACCTGTTTGCCTCTCCCCAGAACTGCCAGTTGGACAAATTTTGCACAAGGACTCCCCACAAACAAGCCTAGAAAGTGGATGTTCTGTCCTTCAGCTGGAAAAACCTATCAGTCTATGCCTTTCCACCTCTGCCTTTGCTCTCCAAAGTACTACTAAAAATCAAACAGGACAAATCAAGGATGATTTTGATTGCTCCAGACTGGCCACGCCAACACTGGTACCCCCTCCCACACAGCGCCTCAAGCTCCTTCCCTGCTATCTCAACAGGAGAACCAGATTCTGCACTCTCAGCTTCTAACACTGAACCGTGCAGGCTGGCTAATTACTTAATCTCTCCTTTACCATCCCTCAGCAAACCTGTGATGGATATTTTAGAGGCAAGGAGGCCTAGTACCAGAAAATCTTATGCTGAAAAATGGAAAAGATTCTCTGCCTGGAACCAATCTCAAGGGATGAGCACAGCAGCGCCCAATTTACCTCAGATTTTACAATACTTAACTGAGATGCTTCACAAGGGCCTGTCTTTTTCCTCCATTAAAATCCATGCCTCAGCCATTTCAGCTCATTACAACACAGAACCTCCCCTCTTCTCTCATCCACTGCTCAAGCAGTTCCTCAGAGGGTCAAAAAATTTGAGACCACCCAGGAGAGCTCCAACCCCAGCCTGGGACCTTAACTTTGTCTTGGAGAAACTCACTCTACCTCCTTTCGAGCCAGCTGCTACTGCAGACTTAAACATTTCTTTCTTGAAAAACAGCTTTCCTTTTAGCAATCACTTCAGCTAGAAGGGTATCTGAATTACAGGCCCTTATGGCAGTTGAGCCTTTCATCATCTTTCATGCGGACAGGGTGTCCCTCAGAAATAATCCATCCTTCATGCCCAAGGTGGTATCTAGTGTGGTTCTTAATCAGTCCATTCATTTGCTAACCTTCTTTCCCAATCCACAGAATAAAGGGGGAACAGATACTGCATTCCTTAGATGTGCACAAACAACTTAGATTCTACTTGGACAGGACTAAACCTCAAAGGAAATCTGAACAACTGCTGGTGGCATTCACTGCAGGGGCAGAAGGGAAGGTTATTTCAAAGCAAACCATTTCTAAATGGATAAGCCATTGCATTTATTTCTGCTATAAGCACCATGGAAAAACCTATCCCCCAGGGGACCAGACCTCACTCCACCAGGGCTGCATGTACCTCTACAGCCTTTCTCAGAGGCTCCCTACCAGGGATATCCTAGAAGCTGCTACCTGGAGTTCTGTACATACTTTCACCAAGCATTATCATTTGCCAATTTTCTCTAAATCCAGAGCTGGCTTTGCCACTGCAGTCTTGCAGGGCCTTATAGCTGGCCCTAATTCTATCTAAATTCCTCCTCCCAACCATAGCTTTGGGAATCTACCCAAATGTAATGACTGCAACAGTGAAACATAAAGAACATAGTACAGTTGTGTACACTTACCATAAATGTAGATGTTCGAGTGTATACACTGTTACAGTCCTGGTTGCCCTTCCTCCAGCCCCCTAACTTCTTTTGGCTAAACCTCTACTTTCCTTTACTATGCTTAAAAGCCTTTTTGGTGTATTTGCTTTTTTGTTGGAGGTATATCTTTGTGCTTTTATATTTAATTGCTTCCCATTAGGAGGGCACCTGACATCTCGGGCAAGAAAAACTGATGTAATGGCGTCGGCTGCATGTTTTATGCCCCTGACAACCTGATGTCATGGAAGAAGGGACAGCAACCGACACAGGACCCAAGACTTTGTTAATCAGGCCAACTGAGGGCTACCTGCAAGCAGATAACCCAAATGTAATGACTGCAACAGTGAATACACTCAAACATCTACATTTATGGTAAGTGTACACAACTGTACTTTTTTGTCCTTATGCCAGTTTTTAATTTCTCCAAGTCTTTTAGGTTTCTAATACCATGACGGGAATGGACCCCATTCCTAAGTCAAAGTATGAATTAAGTTCATGAAATTAGTATTGTTTCACTCTTTGACCTTAACCAGAAGTGCCCTTCGCAGCAACCGCAATGTGCCCAGTAATGACTCTTTCTGCAATTCATACAGTGTTACATGAATTGGTAACATCTAAATATTATTGCAAATTCTTTTTTATAAAACCGTGTAAGAACCTTCTCTGTATGGAAGATTTCCAGTCCATATATCTCTAGTTAATCACTGTATATTAATCAGATCAGACAATAGTAGTAGAAGTAGCAAACTTAAACTCTTAAGCAAGGTAGGCAGTCTGTTTCCAGTCAAAAATCCTTTATTAAGTACACAGACAAGCAATCCAAGTAAAACAAAAATAGAGTAATAGTTTCCTCCCAATCTTTATTAATAAATATATATATATATATATATATATATATATATATATATATATATATATATATGTATATATATACTTTTTATCAGGCAAGGGTATGGTTTATTGTGCTGTAAAACAAAGTGTTATTGGTATACATGTTAAATTCACATCCCTTCCCCAATTAGTGTGACATTTGAGCTGGTTCTGCCCTACTTAGTAGCTGTCATAATAATGTAACCCTTATGTACTTCAAATAAAATGCATAATGATGCTTGGATTACTTTCGAATACTTAGTAATTCTGTGCAATTATATATTTTTTATTATTTATTTTTTTTTTTGACTTAAGACGGGTTTAAGTTCACTACTTCCACTACTATTGTCAGATCTGATTAATATACAATGATTAACTAGAGGTATATGGACTGGAAATCTTCCACACAGAGAGGTTCCTTACACTGTTTTGTTTTTGGACCCACTGTACTTGTTTAGTGGGTTGTTTTGAGACTTCAGGGATACCATGGAGATTACTTGTTTTTTTTTTTTTTTTTTTGGTACTTTTCCAATTATTTTTATAACACCAGTTGCTCCTACTACTATTAGAACTGTCTGGGTATCTTTCTTCCACATGGCTCTTGTTTCTGCTTGCAGATCCAGGTATTTTATGACTTTGTGTCTCTTTGTACACAAGACACTGTATTCACTAAGTGTGGCCATTTCAGTGATCAGTGCTACTTTTGTCATCTCTTCTTGGACCACTATATCCAGTTTTCTAGCATCTATCTTTTGAACTGTTGGTATTGGGTGATCCCATGTGATATAAACTTCATCATTTTCTATGATTCTTTGTGGCTCATGTTTCCAGTGTTTTTCAGCCACTTCTATACCATAATATTTGCACAATCTCTAGTGTAACAGTCTCACCACATTATTATGCCTTTCAGTATACAGTCCCTCTGCCATTC
This sequence comes from Protopterus annectens, assembly GCF_019279795.1. Taxonomy (NCBI): domain Eukaryota; kingdom Metazoa; phylum Chordata; order Ceratodontiformes; family Protopteridae; genus Protopterus; species Protopterus annectens. Next base: position 1,426,950,887 of record NC_056746.1, on the reverse strand, counting down.
ATTTGTCGCAACCAGCAACAAGGTGTGTGACTGTTTCCAATTCGGTTTTACAAAATTTCTCCCACATGTTCAATGGGCTTTGTAAACCAGCATGTACATAGCCTACTATCTTGGGCTGCCAATATTAACCTTTCATTTCTTGATGTGAATTCACCTCTCCTTAACCATTCCTGTGTTCGTTCTTGATCAGCATGAGGCTCTTCCAGAAGTTTTCTATACTTGAAACTATATTTATGTATCTGAAGTAGTTAACTTCATTTGGTCATCAACCTGTGGTATCGGATCCGACCTGGATCCTAGCCGGCATCTTTCCAAGCTAGAGATCCGAGCTCCAAGCTCCTCCCCCTTACCCATAATTCTCTGCCACTCCTTCCAATCATCAGATCTCGTTTGCCGTGGCTTTATCAAGCACGGGTTTCTCGAGCTCCTAGCTTTAGGCAATCTGTAAGTAGGAAAGTTTATAAAAATCCTTTTAGTTTTTTGGTGTGTGTGAGCAGTTAACTCCTTAGTTTAAACCCCTCTCCATTCCCCTTACTTTAAAGCTTAGTAACCCCCTTTTTTTTTCCCCTTAGGTGTTTGTGTGAGGTGTGTGTGTGTGTGTGTGTGTGTGTGTGTGTGTGTGTGTGTGTGTGTGTGTGTGTGGTATAATGGCCGAGGCCTCTAAGACCATTTTTTCTAAGTGCACTGAGTGTGGTCATAAGCATTCCCCAGAGGATGGCCACACTCAGTGTGTCCTCTGCCTGGGAGTATCGCACTTGTCTTCGGGCTGCCTAATTTGTGCAGCTTTTAACCCCCAAGCCCTGAGGGATAGGTGGAATAAGCTGATTCTGGTGGGTCTTCTTCCCTCGGAGTTGGCTTCCTCCTCCTCCTCTCACTCAAAGGCTACAGCCGTGGCAGTGGCTGCTCAGCCTGTTGTTCCCTCTCCCCTGGCTGGGACTCAACCTCCCAAGGGATAGGTGGAATAAGCTGATTCTGGTGGGTCTTCTACCCTCGGAGTCGGCTTCCTTCTCCTCCTCTCACTCAAAGGCTACAGCCGTGGCAGTGGCTGCTCAGCCTGTTGTTCCCTCTCCCCTGGCTGGGACTCAACCTCCCATTTCTTCTCAGGGAGAGAGGGACTCTAGGAAGGAGAAGAAGGAGTGGAGAGAGAGAGAGAAAGGGAGAAAGAGAGAGAGAGATAGGCATAGGAGCCACAAGCGGCGGGCCGACTCTGTCCCCTCGGCCCCACCTGCCAAGCTGCTCTCCTCACCTCAGAAGATTTCCAGGCCTTCCTCTCCTTGGCTCCATTCTCCAAGCTTCTCACCGGAGCCGGAGGAGGAGGCCCGACCATCTTCGAGGTCGTCACGGCAGCCTCTTCTAGGTCTACCCGCAGTCTCTCCGACACTGATATGGACCGGATGATACATCGTTTTCTCCAGACCCAAATGCAGATGGGAGGGCTGTTGCCTCACCCCCCTACAGGAGGGAGTTCAGCCCCACTTTTTGCCCCGATAGCTCCTTCTCCGATCCGTTATCGAGTTTCGGAGCCGTTGGATCCGAGGAGTCCCGGGGCCGGGGTGTCGACGCCAACGGTTATAGTTACCTCGACACCAGACATGCCCTCGAGTTTGTTGGATCCCTTTCAGATCCGAACTCTCTGGGCCGAGTATGTCGGATCTGGGGGGACCAGTGTGTCTTCGGCTCCATTTCTGTTGGAGCACACTTCCCTCTCAGGTCCGAGCGCTTCGGCTCCGACGCCGATCCCCACGCCGGATCCGAGGGTGTTAACCACGGAGCCCAGAGAGACTGGTTCACCCTTGGCTTTCGATGTGGTGGAGAGGGTTCTTTCGAGAGGTTCGAGACCCCCTGCTCTTTCTTCGGATCCAGCCCCCACTCCCTTACAGCTGGGCTTGTCTTCCATCATCCAGTCCCAGGGGCAGCCTGCGTTGAAGCCCCAGCCCATTCCACTGGTGGAACACGACCCTGTTAGTGAGCCCTCCTCAGACAGTCCCACCGAGGAGGACCCTCACAAACGTAAGTACAAAAGGAGGCACTTGGACACCCTGAGTACCTCACGGAGGACACCGATTTGGAAGAAGGGGAAGGTTCCCCCCGGTCACCCCCCAATGACATCTCCTTTTGCCTGAAAGGGGGGTGGTCAGCCCAAAAGCCTTCCTTGGACGAGTCGGTGTTTCTGGTGGCGTTTGACGCAGGCCCGTCTACCTCTTGGGTGTCCCCTCCGGCCGACCCCCTGGTTGATCTCATCACTACCAGGGCGTGTAAGGAATGGGACACTGTAGAGCCCATCCACAGGAGGCCAGACAGGATTCTCAGTCCCCCCCGTTCCCCGGTAGATGCCATGATGGTGGCGGCAGCCACCAAGAGGGAATTCGCTCAGGCATAGTTCCTCAATCCATCCCCCTGATAAGGAGTCTCGGACTATGGATCGTATCGGGAAGCGGATGTTTGCTTCAGCTACCTTTTCTATAAGGGCGCTGAATTACTTGGCCCATGTAATTAGACTTCAGCGGGATCTGGTGAAAGAATATGCTGAGTCTCAGAGGCAGAGGGGGACAAGCTGGACGCCGGCCCCGAAGCAGAGGGGGCCAAAAAATTTTGGGTCGCGGGAACCCTTTTCTGATCGACCCACGCAGCAGCCCTGAGGGGTTGCCCGACTGCTCCTCTCTGGAGGCAGTCGGGGGGGCATTTTTCGAAGCACTTGGCTCAATGGGAGTCCATAACATCAGATCGCTGGGTGCTTCGAATAATATCCAGAGGTTATTCTATCCCTTTCATAAATCTGCCTCCTCAGTCAAGGCGTCTCCCCGATGTCCCACCCAGTCAGTGGGAGGCTGCAGCTTTAGAGGTAAGAAAGCTGCTAGAAAAAAGAGCCATCCAGCATGTCCCCCCAGGACAATCCGGATTAGGCAATTACTCCAGGTTCTTTTTGGTGCCAAAGAAGACAGGGGACTTAAGGCTGATTCTCGACCTTTCAACAGTGAACCTCTTCATTGCCAAGGAAAAATTCCAGATGGTCATGCTTCAATCCATTCTGCCCCTGCTGCAGGAGAAGGACTGGATGTGCTCCATAGACCTCAAGGATGCGTACTATCACTTTCTCATGGACAGGTGTTCCAGGAGGTTTCTCCGCTTCTGGCTAGGGGCCAGTCATTACCAGTTCAGGGTCCTACCCTTCAGTCTCACCACAGCCCCCAGGGTGTTCACCAAGGTCATGGCAGTTGTAGCGGCCCACCTGAGGCTTCAGGGAATACAGGTTTTTCCTTACCTAGATGATTGGCTCCTGACCACCCCCACGAGGCATCTACTCTACTTATCCAGGGATTGTTTCCTACTTCTAGCGTCCCATTTGGGGATCACCATAAACTTGAAGACGTCATCCCTCCAACCAGTTCAAGTCTTGGAATTCATAGGGGCCAGAGGCCTTCTTGACGTCAGACGGACTTTGCAGTTAGACCTTACTCATTTTAGCCCTTCTCCAGTCACCTGCCCCATCAGCAAAGTTAGTCCTGAGAGCTCTAGGGTCCATGGCAGTGACAATCAACCTCGCGCCCTTAGCCCACTTGCACATGAGGATTCTCCAGTGGACATTACAGGTTCAGTGGTCCATCCTTCACCATCCGTTGGACTTGCCGATTCCTCTCAGCAGAGTATGCAGGAATTCTCTCTTGTGGTGGCTCCACTCCCGAGAGCTTCAGGAAGGGCGACCATTTGTTATGCAGCAACCCCAAGCCACGGTGACCACGGACGCTTCTCGCCTTGGGTGGGGGGGGGGCATTACAAGGGCAGAACTTTTCAAGGTACGTGGACTCAGACAGAGACCGTTCTGCATATCATTGTTCTGAAAATGAGAGTGGTGCTTCTAGCGTTGCAAGCCCTTCATGCCTTTCTCCCTCCAGGGACTATTGCGATTCAGTCAGACAACATGTCGGTGGTCTGGTACATCAACAAACAGGGGGGGGACCAGGTCTTACCCTCTTTGTCGAGAAGCCATGAGAGTTTGGGATTGGGCGATATCCACCAACCGTTTTCTGTTAGCAACGCACATTCCGGGTCGGTCCAACATCCTAGTGGACAAACTGAGTCGAACCATCCTCTCACCTTACGAGTGGTCTCTGAATCCCTTAGTAGCGAAATATATCTTCCGCAAGTGGGGTCAGCCTTGCTGCGATCTCTTCACGTCTCCTTCCAACGCAAAGTGCAGCGAGTTTTTTGCTCTAATTCCCCCTCCAGGGGAGAGCCCCAGAAACACTCTAGTTCATGCTTGGCCACCCGGTCTTCTGTATGCTTATCCTCCTCTACCACTGATAACAAAATTCTTACAGAAAGCTCCTCGGTTGGGGAACAAGATTATCCTCATAGCCCCATTCTGGCCTCGTCAAAACTGGTTCCTGTGCCTGTGGTCTCATCTTGTAGCTCCTCTGTGGATCTTGGATCCCATCCCGGATCTAATATCTCATCCTTTGGGATTAAAGCCCCCGAACCTGGTCGATCTCAAGCTCTCAGCGTGGTTGATCCAGTTCCATTAGTTGCTAGGACTCCCGGTATCTCATCTGCAGTTAGATCTATCCTGGTAGCGGTGCATAAGTCGTCTACTAGGAAGGTTTACAATAGTAAATGGAAGCGGTTTTCTATTTGAGCGTCTCACAGGAAATTGGACCCATACCAGTAGTGCTCGATTTTCTATCACATATTTTTCAGCAAGGGGCTAGTTCCTCTACCGTAAAGGTTCAAATGGCTGCCGTCTCGCATTCTCACATTGGAGATAATGTCAGTCCCCTCGCTGCCACCAAGATTTGTAAGACCTTTCTGAAAGGAAAATTTCTCTTGAGGCCCCCTGTTAGGAACCCCGTCCCTCCTTGGGATCTAACCTTGGTCCTTCAAGTTCTAACTGGACCTCCTTTTGAACCTGCAGCCTCCGTTGATTTGAAATTCTTGTTCTGGAAAACTGCCTTTTTGGTAGCCATTACCTCAGCTAAAAGAGTGTTGGAGCTTCAAGCTGTCTGTATTAAAGCCCTGTATCTGGTTTTCCATAAGGACAGGGTCTCTCTCAGGACTAACCCGTCTTTCCTACCTAAAGTGGCCTCCGAGAAGAACATCAATCAGTCCATTAATCTTTCAGTTTTCTTCCCTAACTATCAGAACAAAGGGGAGTACAAACTTCATTTGTTAGATGTTCATAGGCAGTTATGGTTTTATTTACACAGAACAGCGGCCTTCCGCAAATCTGATCAGCTATTTGTCTCTTTTGCTAAACCCTTCTTGGGTAAGCCTGTATCGAAGATGACTTTGGCCAGATGGATTTCAATTTGCATTTTGTTCATATATAAACTATCTGGCCTGCCAGAACCTACTGGGGTTCACGCTCACTCTACTTGTTCTATGGCTACATCAGCTGCATTCTGGTCAAGAATTCCCTTGGATGACATTTGTTCTGCGACTACTTGGGCATCCTCTCATACCTTTATCTCTCACAATAAATTGGATTTAGTGTCTAGAGGAAGGGTGGCTTTTGGCTCTGCAGTGCTCCGGAATATCCTTCCTTGAGGACCTCCCAAGTTTTTGGTAGCTGGGGACTCTGTCCCACAGGTTGATGACCAAATGAAGTTAACTACTTCAGATAAAGAAGTTATGTACTCACCATAATGTTCCATCTGAGTAGGTAACTTAATTTGTCAACAACCGACCCTCCCTCCTTCCCCCTAACCTGGTTCTTTGGATGTCCTTCAAGAATGCAACTGCAGTCATAACATGTGGGTTGTCCTGCCTCAGGCAGCCCTCGGTCGGCCGGATTCCAAAGTCTGGGTCCGACGTCAGCTGATGTCGCATTTCTCTCCGACGTCAGAGCGGCTGGAGTACATAAGCATCAGCCGACGCCATTTTCTTCAGTCTTTCTTGCTGCACGGTGCCCGAAGCAGAAGCAGTTCGCAAGTGCCGGTCGGTCAGCTCCTGTATTCTACGATACCGAAGTCATCAGAAAAGCTAAGTACCCCGTTGGGGACCTTTTCTTGCCTCAGCCGATGTCAGAAATTACTGAAAAAGTTAACAATTGTCTTTTTTGTGGTAAACAAATACCTCATAAGAATTTCCATTCTTACTGCCTCCCTTGCCTGGGCCCAGACCACGACGTCTCGGCCTGTGTAGCCTGTGCTCGCTTCAACAAGTGCACTCTCAGGCGCCGGGCGGAGTTCGCTGAAGATTTTTTCGGCGATAAATTTGCTTACACCATGCCGTCGGATCTTCCGACATCGCAAACTCCCAAAAAGCGAAAAGACCGGGACCGACATCCTCGGGCCGCGTCTACCACCGACTCCACGCCAAAACCTAGCGTGAGTGCTCCGGTTCCCTCTGAGACGGTCTCTCCACTGCTCCGAACCGAAGACACCGCATTACCGACGACTCCGATTCCAGACATTACTCCGATGCCAGTTATAGATTTTCCTCCGGATACTGAAACCGAGGAAATGCCCGAGACCATTGCTGTAGACAAGGTCACTCCTGCACGTGGAGCTGCCAGGCCTCCTATGGCCATGTCTATTAAGGCCTACACTAGGGCTAAGGTAGCCAGCAAAACAAAGCATATTACTTCTAAATCCTTACCTCAGCCGACTCCGGAGACACAAATTATGTCCATGGCTGCTGATTTAATTTCCATGATTAGAGGTTCACAGGCCCATCCTGAGAGAGCATCCCAGCCTCCTCCTGATAAAAGGCCCCAGGTTGAACCCTCTGACCCTACTCCTTCAGATGAAGACTCTGAGGGCTCTGTCCACTCTGATAGCCAGGAAGAGCTCTTCCAGACCTATGAGGACTCGGATGCAGAAGATTCCATCCCTTCGGCCTCCCCTCCTGAGGATATTTCTTTTGGGGAAGTTCTGCACACCATGAGGGAACATTTCAAGTGGCAAGGTCAGGAATATTCTGATTCTAGGAAACGCCTTAGGACTTTCCTTAAGAAGCCTCAGCACAGGCCCTTAGCTATTCCTCCTGTACTTGATGTTCTGGATGATTTGTATTCTGACTCTAGTGCTACCCCTGATTCTCTTCCTCCTGCTCCAGCTAAGCCAGACAGGTATTACAGGGTCCCAGAAACTCATTCCCATTTATTCAGGGCCCATACTGCTGATTTGGAAATTATTTCACAGGGGCCTAAAGGAGTTTCAGCCTCCACCTCAAAAAAATCCTTTGCCCTCCAACAGGGAAGCGAGGTCATTAGAGAGATGGGGCAAAAAGGTTTACACATCCACTACCTTATCTATGAGAGCTTTAAATTGCCTTTTTCATATGTTACAATATCAGGATTATCTCTTAGAAGATTTACAAAAAACATTAGCTTCTCCTGATCCTTTAGACAGGAAGACTTTGCAGGAAGCTGTACATAACACTCAGCAAGTAAGCAGTCACTTCCTGCAGTGTGGATATGATGCACTGGAAGCTTCATGTAGGGCAGCTATGACAGGGGCAGTGATTCGTAGACATGCTTGGTTAAAAGATCAACCTCTACCAGATCATGTAAAAGCAAAACTTCTGGATGCACCTTTGGAAAAGAACAAGCTTTTTGGTGCAAATGCTAAGGATGTGTTAAAGACCATCGAAGAAAAAGCAAAATCAGTTCAGACTGTGAAAGATTTCCTCCAGGTTCAACCCCCAGATTCAGTAGGAATTGGCCTTCAAAAACTGGTCCTTTCCTAATCCAGAAAAGTTTCAAAGGGGTAAGAACAGGCGTGGCGAGGAAGAGGCCAATACAGAGGCGCTTACAGGGGACGACAATGGCAGCCAGGAAACCAAAGAAGTGACGCAGGGGTTTCACCTGCCCAACACCCACAAACTCAATGACTTTCCTCTACTACCGCCTACCAGGGAACAACTAGAAGCTCCCTTGGGCGGAAATTATCTCTGTTTGCAGAAAACTGGCACAGACTGACAAAGGACAAATGGATTTTGGACATTATAGACCGAGGGTACAGGTTTCATTTTCATACCTTACCAAGAAAACAAGGCATGCCAAACCTACCACAAAATCAGAGGGCAGAGGCTATCAAGCAAATCACTCTGCTGACTCGAATGAAAGCAATAGAAAGAGTTCCACAACAAGAACAAGACCAGGGTTTTACTCAAGACTGTTCCTTGTTCCAAGAAAAGAATCTCAATGGAGACCAATACTGGACTTGTCCGCATTAAACACCTTTCTCATAGTACCAAAGTTCAAAATGCTAACTCTACAGCAACTCCTTCCCATGCTGGGCAAGGAGTCGTGGCTGATTACTCTGGACCTCAAGGAGGCATGCCTGCATGTCCCTATCAGACACAGCTGCAGAAGATACCTCAGATTTCTTGCAGGGCCAGAGCATTATCAATTCTCAGCATTGCCATTTGGCTTATCTACTGCCCAGAGTATTTACAAAATGCCTGGCTTCAGTAATTGCTCATTGCATGCTCCAGGGGATACAAATTTACCCGTGCCTGGACGACTGCCTCATACAAGCGGACGACAAATTGATGTTGACAAAAAACCTGGATTATGTCATACGATTACTTCAAGCTCTGGGATACACAGTCAACTTCCAAAAGTCAAGACTGCAGCCATCCCAGCAAATAATCTTCTTAGGAGCCAAACTAGACACAGCCTCTCAGATGGCTTACCTGACAGAAGACAAGCAAGAGAAGTTAACTCATTACTTCAAAGGTTTAGCAAAACTCACCCAGATGACTGCAAGGAGATTCCTGCAGGCCCTGGGTTACATGGCATCCTGCATTTTACTGGTTCCATTAGCAAAACTACACATGAGAAAGCTTCAATGGTACCTAAAAAGCATTTGGTCTCAACACAGCAACAACTTGGAGACAATCATACCACTCATTCCATGCCTACAAAAGGAATTCCTTTGGTGGGCCTCGGTGAGCCAGGAAAACACATGACTACAGACGCCTCAGACCTTGGATGGGGGGCGCACATGGAAGGCAGGTGTATACAAGGACAATGGTCTCCAAAGGAAACACATCTGCATATAAACCAAAAGGAAATGCTGGCAGTAATGCATGCCATCGAGGCTTTTCAACACCAACTCCAGCAAGGCCATTTAATGATACGGACAGACAACACCACTGTGATGTGGTACATAAACAAGCAGGGGGGCACCCACTCTTACCCCCTTTGCAGACTGACAATGCAGCTTTGGGAGAAATCGCTGAGCCTAAACATCCAGTTACAATCCCAGTTTGTTCCAGGAAAAGACAATGTGTTGGCGGACAGCCTAAGCAGGAATTTCACAGATCCCAGACGAGTGGAGTTTACATCCGAAGGCCTTCAGACAACTCACTTCGACATGGGGCAAGCCAGAAGTGAACCTATTTGCCTCTCACCTCAACCATCTTCTACCAAAATTTTGCACAAGGACATACTATCCAAAAGCTTGGAAAATAGATGCCCTCTCATTCAACTGGAACTCCCTAGCAATCTATGCATTCCCACCTCTGCCACTGATGACCTCAGTATTACTAAAGATCAAAGCAGAGAAACCCAAGGGAATCATAATAGCTCCAGATTGGCCAAGACAACACTGGTACCCACTACTACGGAGCATATGTCACACCAGGAGGTGGGCCCTCCCTCAGTGGCCTCTACTTTTGACTCAACACAATTTCGAAACACTGCATCCAAATCTTCAGACACTGCAGCTAACAGCCTGGGAGATCCCATAAATAACTTCAGTTTATCTCTCTCCAAGGAAGTTCAGCGGATACTAACAGAGGCTCGAAGACCATCCACCAGAAAGGTTTACTTAGCAAAGTGGAAAAGATTCAGCAATTGGAATACCAGCAAGGGACATGATGCATCATTGTTGAACATCCCACTCATCTTGGAATATTTGGCAGATAAAACTGTAGGATACACCACGAGAACTTCAGCCACGAACATATAGCACGAAGACCTCAATTATAAAACAAATACTGTTTTTATTCCAATGACAAACATAAAAGAAAAAATAAAAGAGATGAGCGCTTTCGCGTGCACTATGCACGCTTCATCAGATCTATCTAAACCATTTTGGATATGCTCCTTATATAGTGTACAACAATTCATCAGATAAATTAATTACATCAATTAGTAATCTTCCAATTAACCAAATTTAAAGTGCCCTGGTCCTTTAAAATTTAAATCCTTTGTTATGAAAGCATATTCACCATCAAACTTTCAAACAATCACCAATGTTCAAAAACTAATATGACATTAATACAAATCTAGGTTCTTTATACCTTAGAACAACTTTCTAATGCTTGTCGCATTATGTATATGCCGAAACTCATATACATATTTAGCTATATGTCATACTCACTTTACACTTTAACCAGACAATAAAAATAAAAATAAACATTTCATATAAATAGACCGTTCCTATTGTGAATAAACCTTCATAAAACTTTTCATATAAAAGAGACTTGTTAAAGAACTTCTTGAGAAACTTCCTGTGACCTATAAAGAAATGTTTTTATATATATATACGTATTATATAGTGTTGTACACTATATAAAGAGCATATCCAAAATGGTTTAGATAGATCTGATGAAGCGTGCATAGTGCACGCGAAAGCGCTCATCTCTTTTATTTTTTCTTTTATGTTTGTCATTGGAATAAAAGCAGTATTTGTTTTATAATTGAGGTCTTCGTGCTATATGTTCGTGGCTGAAGTTCTCGTGGTGTATCCTACAGTTTTATTGCTTTAACGTTTGGTTCGAATTTTTGCTGGTAGGATACTTTGGGATCAGTAGCGATATTTCTTCACGTAAATATTTGGCAGAAATGTTAAAGAACGGCCTCTCATATTCTTCCATAAAGATACATGCATCTGCTATTTCAGCTAGGTACAACACTGATCCTCCTGTTTTCTCTCACCCCTTACTAAGACAATTCCTCAGGGGAATCAAGAACATTAAGCCACCAAGAAAGGCCCCAGTGCCAGCCTGGGACCTCAATTTTGTCTTAGAAAAACTGACTCTACCTCCTTTTGAGCCAGCAGCTTCAATTGACTTGCAATTTCTCTCATGGAAGACAGCTTTCCTGTTGGCAATTACCTCAGCAAGAAGGGTTTCGGAGCTACAGGCCTTAATGGCAATACCACCCTTTATTATTTTCCACAGAGACAGGGTTTCATTAAGGACCAACCCTACTTTTATGCCAAAGGTGGTATCTAGGGTTTCTCTAAATCAAGCCATTCATCTGCCTGCTTTCTTCCCCAATCCTGAGAATAAGGGGGAAAGACTTTTGCATACCTTGGACATTCACAGATAACTTCGATACTACCTGGACAGAACCAAGGCCAGTAGGATGTCTGAACAACTTTTTGTAGCTTATGCCCCTGCAGTCCAAGGAAAAGCAATTTCAAAACAGACTATTTCTAAATGGATTGGACATTGCATCAGATTCTGTTATTCCTTTCATGGAAAGACTGTTCCAGCCAATGTCAGACCACATTCCACCAGAGCTACAGCCACCTCTACAGCATTCTTAAGAGGGGTGCCTACCAAGGACATTCTAGAAGCTGCTACATGGAGCTCCGTGCATACATTCTCCAAACACTACAATCTCCCTCTATATTCCAGATCCAGAGCAGGCTTTGCTTCGGCAGTCCTGCAGGGTTTGATTGCCACACCATCTCTTTCCTAGAGCATACCTCCTCCCCTAGCTAAGCTATGGTATTCTACCCACATGTTATGACTGCAGTTGCATTCTTGAAGGACATAGTACAGTTTTGTACCTACCATAAATGTAGATGTCCGATAGACATGCAACTGCAGTCGGATTTTCCCTCCCTCCATACCCCTCTATACCTAGGGTCCACTCCTATCCCTGTTACTCTTAGCTGGGGATATCTGTTATGGTGTATTTGTTTTATTGCTCATTTATTTGTTTGGAATCCTGTTTTTGTCTTCCAGTTTGATTACAGCCTTCCTTGGAGGGCACCTGGCATCTGGGGCAAGAAACACTGAAGAAAATGGTGTCGGCTGATGCTTATGTACTCCAGCCGCTCTGACGTCGGAGAGAAATGCGACATCAGCCGACGCCGGACCCAGACTTTGGAATCCGGCCAACCGAGGGCTGCCTGAGGCAGGACAACCCACATGTTATGACTGCAGTTGCATGTCTATCGGACATCTACATTTATGGTAGGTACAAAACTGTACTTTTCCTGATCACTAGGATGGTTTATCCAGGTCATTTGTTAATCCTTGGGTTAGGATTCTCCAGGTTGTTGATTTGTCATGGTGAGATTATGTAGATGGGCAAATGCGATCTGGGGATTGGAAGGAAGTGGCAGGGCATTATGGGTAAGGGGGAGGAGCTTGGAGCTCGGATCTCTAGCTTAGAAAGCTGCCGGCTCGGATCCAGGTCGGATCCAATACCCACAGGTTGCTGACAAATGAAGTTACCTACTCAGATGGAACGTTATGGTGAGTACATAACTTCTTTTTTTTCCACATTTCTTGCCTTCTCATCTAGTCCTTCACCTTATATTATTTTTTTTTGTTTTTAGCACATTCAGTTGCTGCCTGTTTTTTATCTACTTCTGGTATAATTTCCATTCCTGCTTGACGTCGATATGCTTTTGCTAAATTAAGTGGAGATGTCATCTTAGATTTATTCTCCTCATGTTTCAAAACTTTCACTACATTTGGATCCTGTGAGGTCAGCAGATACGTGTGGATTCCCACGATTGTAGATCTATACATGTAATCAATTTCAAGTTGGCCCATCCCTCCTTTGGAGTTGGGACTATATAATCTTGGTATACACCGATTTTTATAAATCATTTGGTAAGCATGAAGCATCATTCTTGTTTTAATATCCAATCTATCCAGCACTTTTTGTGGCCAGTCAGTCACTCCAAAACTTTAAGTTAGGACAGGAAGAGCAAATTGATTTATGGCTTGGATCTTGATCCTAGATGTCAGTGCTGTTTTCAGGATTAATTTAAGTAATCTAAAGTACTTACTGAGCTTTATTTGCATTTGTTCTTGTTTTATTGCTGATCCTTCATCAATTCCCAAGTATTTTTACACTCCCTCTTGCTCAAGTTCTTTTATATCACATTCTTGTCCCAAACTGATGTTTTCCTGGTGCTGCAGTTTTCCTTTTTTAAAGGTTGCTTTTGCACATTTATCAAGACCAAATGACATTCCAGTATCATCTGAAAAAGTTTTGACAACCTGCAGCTGTGCTTTCAGTTCCTCTACTGACGAGCTGTACTATTTTAAATTATTGACAAAGAGAAGATGAGAAGTCATTAGACTTTGTTGTTTTCTAGAAGCCAAATTGTAGCATGTCCTAAGCTGTTAAGTAAACAGCTTAATGGATTAATGGCAATGCCAGTAGAATAGGGCAACCTAATGGCTAATCAAACCTTGTCTAACTGACTGAAGAACTACATAACTGTCTGCTATGACCGCCATAGGATAGCTTTATCAGGGCAGGTCAGGGTCCACTCTGCTGTAGCAGTAATCATAATGACAGAGCTTTTTCAAGAATGTGTCTCTTCAGAGTATTTGCAAAGCTGCAGTTTGGACCTCTAGCCACACCTTCAACAAATATTGCAGCCTGGAGCTGTAGTCTCAATGCATGGCAGGATTCACAGTGGCTGTGTTTAAAGATGTAATGTAACCAGCTCCCTGATTCTGAGGACATGACCTGTTATGCAAGCTTGCTTTGCACTCTCAAATTATTCAGCTTTTACTGCAGCAGCTATACTTAGGATGAACGTAATACAATGGCAAGAGGATGTTTCACCATAATCACAGATTTTTGTATACAGAATCATTACTGAAGGTGTAGATTCCACCAGCCGTTCAACTGGGCATGTGGCTGTAATGCAGCCATCTAGTCACCCTGCTGGAGGATGGCAGTACTTGTTTGTGTCTGTGTATGTTGGAGCAGGGGTGTTCAGCAGGGCTTCACCCTGGTGATCCTGCCCTACCCCAGCAGCCCCACTTACCAGTTTTCCTTTGTTATAGTGGAAATGTGTTGCAGGTGTTGATTGTTGTTTTTATACTTAGGGCAAGTTGTCTTCATCGTTTTGATACAATCACTTTCTTTAGGGGAAACACAAGAATTGAGGCATATCGTTTTACTGGGGTCTACTTTAAAGGCTCAAAAGGCGACATCGTCAAAGGCCACTTTATCAAGATGACATCACCGAAACCTCTAAACGTTGAACAAATGGAACAGCGAAAAGTAACCACAGGAAGAGAACCACTTGGCCACCAGGACAACAAAGCAAACAACACAGCAAATAAATCCACCAAAGTGGGGAGCTGTGCCCCCCACACCCAACTAAATATACCAACTCCGAGATCGCACCACAGTGTGGAAAGGGTGCAAGGTTCACCATGGTGGCCAAGTGGTTCTCTTCCCAAGGTTAGTTTTCGCTGTTCCAGGTGTTCGATGTTTAGGGAATTCAGCGATGTCATCTCATTAAAGTGGTCTTTGATGATGTCATCTTTCGATACTTTCAGGTTGACACTTTTACTGAGTGTTAGGAGGGATTCAAGCATATATGTTGGTGATGTCCTTTCACAGAAATGAAGAAGATGGTTACGCTCTCCTTTACATCAAATTTCCCGGTGGACATCCATGATGGGAGGAGCTGTCCCACCTCCTAAAGGAGGATGTCCATATTATAGTAGAAATATAACTAACTGACAAACACCTGTCTGCAGCCAAAATCCAATTGTTCAGAATGTACTTTTGCAATGATCCTGTTCTCAAATATCTATAATTATGGTGAATACCTAAGTACAACTCTGCTTTGTTTTCCTTTTCTGAGGTAATGGGTGAAAATATGGGGATTCTTTAGCTGATATCCAAAACTCCTTTTTTTTGTCTACAGCAAAACATTAATTTCATTTAAGCCTTTATTTAAACAGTATTCTATTATTTTTGGAGGAATTCATCACATTACATCAAGAGTAGGTGGTAAAGGTATATAGACAGCTGAGAGAAGGTCAGGGTGCGTTTTCTGGATTTTTTGTTATTTCTGATGTAGAATTGCTGGGAGGCAGTCACCTTTTGATGGGAGAACATCTTACTTCTTTATCCAATAAAAAATGGCATTAGGATGGGACTGTGCCATACCATGAAATTATTTATTCTAACAGATTAGTAATCACATAATAAATTATGGCAAAGGACAAGAAGAATCCTGTAGCAGCCTGGAGCCTCGGAGAAAAATGGGCAGTTTAAAACATGTTCTATGAAATATTTTTTTTCATATAGTTTATAGTTAATGAGGTTTTATTAGCTTTGCCTTGAAAGCATATGGTACACAAGACAAGACCAGATTTGACAGGATAGCTTTGTTAGCTTTGTTTATATGCATTTTAGCATTTATTTAGTATAGCTTGTTAAGGAGCTAATTAGCTCTGTCCCCCATGCCAAGTCTTTTTTCATGGGTGACCTGTAAATCACAACCTACACTTAGGGAGCAGTGGACTATTCCACTTGGATGCTCAGCTGTCATAACAGTGATTTCACACAAGTTAGGTAGAATTCACATTGTCATTAGCAGTCAGCCATAATCCAGAGTAAAAATCTTAACACAACAAACAGCTAAGAACACATATTGCTGCTGTTTGTAATGTTTTTTTAAATTACAACGTGGACATATGCTTATCTGCTGTTCACGTGCGTTTGCCCTTGTACCTTGCAGACATTATGATGGCCTTCTGGAAGTTGTTGGAGTCTATGGATCATTTCACTGTGCACAGATTCAAGTTAAACTAGCCAACCCTGTTCGTCTAGGCCAGGCGCACACTGTCAGGGTAAGTGGTCAATGCTTTTAATAGTTACCTTATTTATTGGAGTAATGCTGACTGATATTAACAGTTTGCAATATTTTGTTTCATAGTCATACATCTGTGTCTTTCTTTCTTTGCCCACTCCCCCATTCCTTCTTTCATCTTCCTTTGTCATTTAGAAAGGGACATTTGCTAACTGCCTTGCAATGGTAAAGGTCATATTTCTTTATGTAATAATTATTTGAAATATTAAACAACTACCACTTAGTCGTATAACTCACATAAAGTTTTTAGCTTTTCTGCGACCTGCCTGTCTCTTCCTGCCTTTTTTTGTTCCTTTTCTGCTTCATCCTTTCCAGTTCCCCTTGTGCCCTGTCCATCATCGCATCTGTCAGCATCTCCTACTACTCCTGGACTATGTCCATTCTTAAAGGAGTGAACGGCATTAAACCCAATAGGATAATGGAGGGTTGTACCTTTGATTACTTCCACCAGGGGATTTCTTCATTTATGACCAACACTTACATATATCTACATAAATCTATATAATCTACATATAGGAAATGGTGAATGTTTAGTTAACAAGTACTGTGTATAGGTAGCTGCGTTAAGTAAATTCACGTGTCCCAACATGCACTCACTACAAAATTATTACTTTAAAATGTTAGTAAAGTGAAAAGCTTCCTCAAACTCTTTAACATGTTCCAAAGTGTTAGTTCATACTACTGATCAGACATATCATAATATGAACAATTTAACTTAATATTACATTAACCCTACATCACCAAATATAAGTAAAAGAGTTGCAGTGGAAGTAAACATAATGATAGACAAAGTAAAAATCTGAAATCTAACCTACACTACATATACAATGGATATAAAAAGTGTACACACAACTGTTAAAATGCCAGGTTTCTGTGATATAAAAAATATGACCAAAATAAATAATTTCAGAACTTTTCCCACCTTTAATGTGACCTATAACCTGTACAATTCAGTTGTAAAACAAACAAATCTGTTAGGGGGAAAATATAAAAAAATAAAAAACGTACAATAAGCTGGTTGCATAAGTCTGCATACCCTTAAACTAATACTTTTGATTTAATTACAACATTCAGTCTTCTTGGGTAGGAGTCTGTGAGCATGGCACATCTTGACTTGGCAATATTTGCCCACTCTTCCTTGCAAAAGCAGTCCAAATCTGTCAGATTATGAGGGCATCGCTTCTGCACAGTCCTCTTCAGGTCACCCCAGAGATTTTCTATTGGATTTAGGTCTGGGCTCTGGCTGGGCCATTCCAAAACTTTAATTTTCTTCTGGTGAAGCATTCTGTTGATTTGGATGTATGCATGGGGTCATTGTCGTGTTGAAAGGTGAAATTCCTCTTCATCTTCATCTTTCTAGCAGACGCCTGAAGGTTTTGAGCCAAAAATGACTGGTATTTGGAACTGTTCATAATTCCCTCCACCTTGACTAAAGCCCCTGTTCCAGGTGAAGAAAAGCAACCCCAAAGCATGATACTGCCACCACCATGATTCACCATGGGGATGGTGTTCTTTTGGTGATGCAAAGTTTTGTTTTTGCGCTAAACATACCTTTTGGAATTTTGGCCAAAATGTTCAACCGTGGTCTCATCAGACCATAACCCATTTTCCCACATGCTTTTGAGAAATTTGATGTATTGTTTTTTTTTCAAATTTTAGCCAGGCCTGGATGTTTTTCTGTGTAAAAAAAGGCTTCCGTCTTGCAACCCTTACCCCATAGTCCAGACATATGGAGAATACGGGAGATTGTTGTCACATGTAGTACACAACCAGTACTCGCCAGAAATTCCTTCTGCACCTTCAGTGTTGCTGTAGTTCTCTTGGCAGCCTCCCTGACCAGTTTTCTTCTTGTCTTTTCATCAATTTTAGAGAGACGTCCAGTTCTTTGCAACGTCACTGTTGTCCCATACTTTCTCCACGATGTTCTTCATCCCACATTGCTGCAGTCCTAACACTTGGGTAGTCCGCTGTCCCTCGGTCGGCCCGAATATCAGAGTATAAGGCTGACGTCGGTCAAGGCGCATTTGACTGACATCAGAACGTCAGGGTACAAATGCGCATGACCGACGTCATATCCTCAGTCTTTTTTGCCGCATGGTCCGATGCAGAAGCAGTGTTGCAAGTGCCGTTCGGCGTTCTGAAATTTTTCGAATTCGGAGTTTCAGACCGAAGTCAGAGTTGGTTTAGTACCCCGTTGGGGAATATTTTGTTTTTTTCTTGCCTCAGTGGTTTACCGGATGTCAGAAAAGTGAATAACTGTATTTCTTGTGGGAAACAGATACCGCATAGGGATTACCATAATTTGTGTATACCTTGTTTGGGACCTGAGTACGACGTTGTTGGGTGTCGCTTTTGTGCTAGGTTTAATAAACGCACTATAAAGCGTGGGTTGGATTGTGCCAGGTTGGTCTTTGGGAAGCGGTGCAATTACAATATGCCGCCGGATGCTCCGGCCGCTTCCTCAAAGAAGCGCAAGGACAAGGCAGTTAAACCTAGGTTAGAGGAGTCGTCCAACCGGACGCCGGTTCTTTAGAGGCGCCAGTGAAACCGGTGGTTCGACGGAGGCCTCTGGAGTCCCAGGGAGAAACTTTGATTTTACAGGATGTGGCCTCCCAGGCGGCAGGTCAGGCTGTAGGGGCCTCTCAGATATCTGTACTCCCTCCCTTCCTAAGGTGTCTAGGCCCTCTTTCTGCTTCCAAGGCTTCTCCTAGAGGCAGGTCTAGTTTAGCTTCTGTGGGTGTCACTCCTAGTTCTTCAGGTTCTGTGCCCAAGAAGCACATGCTTAAAATGGCAGAAGATTTAATTACTTTAATTAGAGGCTCTATGCCCCCTCCTGATAAGAGGCCTAGGATGGAACCAGTGTTGGGGGATTATGAGCAGGTTTCGGATGTGTCTGAGTCTTCGGCTGAAGACTTGCAGGAGTATTCTCATTATTCTGATTCTGATGTGGATGATTCTACTCCTTCTGCTTCTCCTCCTGAGGATTTTTCTTTTTCAGAGACCCTTCACTCCATGAGAGAGCATTTTAAATGGAAAGGTCAGGACTTCTCTGATTCCAGGAAAAGGCTTAGGGAATTTTTGTTTTTACCCCAGCATAGGCCTTTGGCTATACCTCCTGTTCTGAATGTGGTGGAAGATGTGTTTGCAGAGGCTTCTCTTAATCCAGATTCTTTGCCTCCTGCTCCTGTTAAACCTGATAGGTATTACGGGTGCCTGAAGCTCATAAGTATCTTTTTAAGAGTCCTAGGGCAGACCCAGAAACTGTTAGCCCTTGGGCCTAAGGGTGTTAAGGCTTCTGTTGTCAAGAATCCGGTTCCTGCAGATAAAGAGGCCAGGGCCTTGGATAGATGGGGAAAGAAAGTTTATACTTCTTCCACTCTAGCCATGAGAGCTTTGAATTGCCAGTTTCACATGTTGAAATATCAAAATTATCTCCTTTCACAGTTGAAAATCTAAGGTTGATGCTCTGGCAGAAGGTATTGATTGTAAAGAGTTACAAGATTTAGTGCATGTTTCTGAACAGGTGGGTAAGCATTCTTTGCAATGTGGTTTTGATGCTGTACAGGCCTCGCCTAGGTGGCTGCCACTGGGTCAGTTCTTCGCAGGCATGCCTGGCTGAGGGATCAAAATTTATCTGACCATGTTAAAACTAGGATTTTGGATGCCCCTTTGCAATCTGATGTCTTGTTTGGTTCTCCTGTTGAGGCAGTTTTAAAGAAAATGGAAGACAAGGCTAAGTCTATGCAGACTGTTAAAGATTTTTGCAGGTTCAGCCTCCAAAGTTTAGTAGAAATTGGCCTACTAAGGGGTGGACGATCCTTCTTATGATTCCCAGTCTAGGGGTAGATCTAGACGTGGCAGGGGCAGAGGTCAGGGCTCTTTCAAGCCTAGAACAGGAGTTCTCCTGCACAGTCTTCGGTGAGGGCAGGGGTCAGTCCTTTCGTAAACAGACCCAATGACCTACCTTTTCCGCTGCCAGAACCTTCTCGGCTGGCAGCACCTTTGGGAGGAAGGTTGGCACTTTTCAAAGAAAATTGGAGTTTGATTACCCAAGACAGATGGGTATTGGATATCATACATCACGGTTACAGGTTTTATTTCCATACCTTGCCTCCTTTCAAAGGCATGCCAGACATTCCTCCTCAACAAAGAATAGAGGCTCACAAGCAAATTTCTCTGTTACTCCAAATAGGGCCATACAGCCGGTTCCTATACCAGAAAGGGGCCTAGGATTTTATTCTCGCCTGTTCCTTGTACCAAAAAGGGGAACACGTGGAGACCAATTTTGGATTTATCTATCCTCAACACTTATCTGGACATTCCCAAGTTCAAAATATTGACGTTGCAACAGCTTTTACCTCTGCTGGGCAAGGATCACTGGATGGTAACATTGGATCTCAAGGAGGCTTACCTTCATGTTCCTATCAGGCTAAGTTGCAGGAAGTATCTGCCGGACTGGGACTTCTCACTATCAGTTCTCTGCATTGCCCTTTGGCTTATCTACTGCGCCCAGAGTATTTACGAAAGTTCTGGCTCCAGTGATAGCTTTCTTCAGGCTGAAAGGAATACAAATCTATCCTTATTTGGACGATTGCCTGATTCTGGCTCAAGGAAGGGAAGAGCTTCTTCGTCATTTGGAATATGTGATAGCAGTGCTAAGATGCCTGGGGTATTCTGTGAACGAAATAAAGTCCAGTCTAGTACCCTCTCAAGACATGTGCTTTCTGGGTGTAAGACTGAATACAGCATCCCAGATGGCCTTTCTAATCCCGGACAAACAAAAGAATCTTTCTCTTTACTTCCATCATCTATCTCTTCAGTCCGGGCTGACTGCAAGGACAGTCCTTCAAGCCTTAGGGTTCATGGCATCTTGTATTCTGGTGCTTCCCAATGCCAAACTGCATATGAGGAAGTTGCAATGGTATCTCAAAATGTATGGACACAGCACTGCCAGGATCTGGACACTGTCATTCAAATAATACCTTGCATTCAAAAGGAATTTTTGTGGTGGGCTCAGGAATGTCACCTAAACAAGGGACTCTCTGTGACCCGCCAGAGGCGAGTCAAATTTTAACGACAGATGCCTCGGACAAAGCTTGGGGAGCTCATCTAAACGGAAAGTGGATACAAGACAAGTGGCCTGTCAGACTACAGCATCTACATATCAACTTGAAGGAGATGTTAGCAGTCCAGTTTGCATTAATAGCTTTCAAGGATTTACTTCTTCCAGGGCAGGTGTTGATTCTAACAGACAACACAACTGTCATGTGGTACATCAACAAGCAAGGGGAACACATTCTTATCCTCTATGCAGGCAAGCAATGATTTTGTGGGAGACTGCTCTCAGTTTACAACTAAGTCTTCAGGCAAGGTTTCTGCCGGGAGCACAGAACTCCTTAGCAGATGTGTTAAGCAGACAAATCATGGATCCCCACGAGTGGAAACTGGATCTTCATGTATTTCAGAAATTGACAGTGTCCTGGGGAACTCCAGACATAGATCTGTTCGCTTCTCCACTAAACCACCAGCTGCCAAAGTTTTGCACAAAGAGGTTTCATCCCACAGCTTGGAAAGTGGATGCTCTTTCTTTCAGTTGGAAAAATCTTCATGTGTATGCCTTTCCACCTCTGCCTCTCCTCCCAAAGGTACTTCTGAAGGTCAGACAGGACATGCCAAGGATGATTTTGATAGCTCCAGATTGGCCTCGACAGCACTGGTACCCATTACTGAGAAGTCTAGTACGGAAGCCTCCATGGACTTTGCCTTTGATTCCACATCTGTTGTCCCAGGAGGACAGTCATTTGCTCAATGTCAAACTTCACTCTCTTCACCTAACAGCCTGGCATATTCTGTTTTAAACCATAGAGGGTCTCAACTTCCACAACAAGTTTTGAATGTGATTTTGGAAGCTAGAAGGCCTAGTACAAGGAAAGTGTACGCAGTTAAATGGAAGAGATTTTTGTTTTGGAGTGCAGCTAAGGATTTGGATGTTTCTGAGCCTGATTTAAGTGTGGCTCTTCAATATCTTACTGAGTTGTTAGACAAAGGTTTGTCCTTCTCTTCTATTAAGATTCATGCTGCAGCAATTTCAGCTCACTACGATTGTGACCCACCATTGTTTTCTCATCCTTTGTTCAAGCAATTTCTTAGAGGGGCAAAGAATATAAGACCCCCACGAAGGGCTCCTACTCCTGCTTGGGATCTCAATTTTGTGTTGGAGAAACTCACTCTACAACCTTTTGAGCCTGCAGCTACTGCTGAGTTGAAATATTTGTCATGGAAGACTGCTTTTTTGTTGGCCATTACCTCTGCAAGAAGGGTTTCTGAATTGCAGGCCCTTATGGCAGTTGAGCCTTTCTTAATTTTCCATAAGGATAGGGTATCTTTACGTACTAATCCTTCCTTTATGCCTAAAGTGGTTTCTAGTGTGGCTTTAAACCAAACTATTCATTTGCCTACTTTCTATGCAAATCCCCAAAATAAAGGGGAAAAGATTTTGCACACTTTAGATGTACACAGGCAGTTGCAATATTACTTGGACAGAACTAAAGGGTTCAGACAATCTCAGCAGTTATTAGTTTCTTTTGCTTTGTGCTCTCAGGGCAAGCCCGTGTCAAAACAAACTATTTCTAAGTGGATTGGATTTTGCATTGCTTTCTGTTATTCCCATCATGGCAAGGAGATTCCAGCTGGGATTAGGCCTCATTCCACTAGGGCTACTGCCACTTCTACAGCTTTTTTGAGGGGGGTGGCAACTAAGGGTATTCTGGAGGCAGCCACTTGGAGTTCAGTGCATACCTTCTCTAGGCATTACCACCTTCCACTATACTCTAAATCCAGGGCTGGTTTTGCCACTGCTGTGTTGCAGGGCATTTTGGCAGCTCCTGCTTCATTATAGTTTAGCCATCCTCCCTTACCTCTGCTTTGGGATTCTACCCAAGTGTTAGGACTGCAGCAATGTGGGATGAAGAACATAGTACAGTTTTGTACCTACCATAAATGTAGATGTTCGAAGATCCACATTGCTGCAGTCCAATTTACCCTCCCTCCTTCCCCTCTGTAGTTTGAGGTGGTTGTGTGGGTTGGGTTATCCATCTGAGGTATATTGTATATATTGTATATATTGTACATATTTTTGGTGTTAGGCTGGTTGGTTGTTTAGTTGTTGTCTATGGGTTTTGACCTTTCTTTTTAGGGTCTTCTGACATCTGGGGCAAGAAAAGACTGAGGATATGACGTCGGTCATGCGCATTTGTACCCTGACGTTCTGATGTCAGTCAAATGCGCCTTGACCGACGTCAGCCTTATACTCTGATATTCGGGCCGACCGAGGGACAGCGGACTACCCAAGTGTTAGGACTGCAGCAGTGTGGATCTTCGAACATCTACATTTATGGTAGGTACAAAACTGTACTTTTTGATGACTGTCTTCACTGTGTTCCATGGTATATCCAATGTTGTAGAAATTCTTTTGTACCCTTCTCCTGACTGATACCTTTCAACAATGAGATCCCTTCATGCTTAGTAAGCTCTGTGCAAACCATGGCTTTTGCTGTAGCAGGCAACTGAGTAAATGTCAGGAAAATCCTACTAGGACAGCCAAACTTTATTTGGGGTTAATCAGAGTCTCTTTAATTGATGGCAGGTGTGTACCCAAGAAGTCTGAATGCTATAATTAAATCAAAAGGTGCTTCAACAAAGTATTAGTTTAAGGGTGTGTACACACAACAAAGTATTAGTTTAAGGGTGTGAAGACTTATGCAACCAGCGTATTGTGCGTTTTTTATTTTTTATATTTTTTTCCCCTAACAGATTTGTTTTTCAGTTGAATTGTACAGGTTATAGGTTACATTAAAGGTGGGAAAAGTTTTGAAATTATTTATTGTGGTCTCATTTTTTATATCACAAAAACCTGGCATTTTAACAGGGGTGTGTACACTTTTTATATCCACTGTATATAATAAATTATACAATTAAACATCTGTTCTGAAAAATATTCTGATATATACTTATGTGTGCGTATTTATGAGTATGTGCCCATTTATTTCCTCAGGAGGTGAGCATCATGTGTTTGTCTGCATATATATGTATTTATTTGTATTTATGTTTGTTAGCAGCGGTAGAGCACTGATCTCTGTGTTAACTGCAATGTTTGAGGTAACTGTCATGGCCAATTACATGATATCTTGTGTACTTTCGTGTTCCCAGCTTTAAGTCATGTATTTTCTCAACTGTTTTCCTTCTTAGTTTATGGGAAAGTATTGCCATCTTGAATATTAAACCACAAACACATTTTTTGAAGAAGTCTAGTACTTGCCGTAGATTAAAGTGTTTTTTTTTCTTAACTGTGTTTATTATGTCTACAAAACAGCAAATGTAGTCAATCATACGAATGAAACACACTCATATGATTCACAAATGTAGTGATGAACAAGATCTGAATAAATTGATGCATTACCTGTTGCTTACAGTTATATAAATAGTCTCACTATGCCGAATATCAAGTTATTTTTTGAGGTAGATGCAAACCAGGGATTCTGAAAGATAAAATTAAATCCAGCTCCAGGTTATGTCCATGTAGTATTCCTTTATGAAACTATAGAGTTGTGAGACATCTGAATATTTATTTCTTTGCATTTGTTGACCAGGATAGTCCTACTGTGTCAATGCAGTGACCCCCTTTTTAGTTGAGGCCCAGAGAGAAAAACTCCATTATTAAACATAATTATGTATAGAATAGCATTGATTGGGTAATATTGCTTGACTTCTGATAAATGTAGTTAGGAAGTAGACAGTAATGTAAAATGGGCAATTGATAACAAAAAAATCATTTAGGAGTAGCAAAGCAATGGTTAAAGTAATGCAGCTATTGAACTTACAGGTCAGAATAAATAACAGCATAGCTGAAATAGTTTTTGTAGAGCAAGACAGTGGTAGGTTTTATTAAGGCATGCTTGTCTGAAATTTGGCAACCTTATCTCATAACACTATTCCAGAAGGTTCCATTGTGAGTCTTGTAGATTAATCAATACTGATGCAGCATAAAGTGAGTTAGAAGTAGAAAGGTCAATGCTGTATATTTGCTTGAAGAGTTAGTAAGGCAGGTCGAGATTTTGTAGACAGTGTTAGTTCTGGTGTTTTTTTTTTAACTATTTCTTTTATGTGGTAGTCAAATTTTAAATTCTCAGGGATGATGATGCCTGACAGTTTTGTATGGGATAGCTGTTCTATTTTTGTATTATTAAATGATGATAAAGTCGTTTGCCTGATTGAAGAGTTGTTCATGGGTGAATAGTAAGAGGGTTTTTTGTGAGTTGGATAACCATATATCAGATGGATGTAGGGATTGTTGAGTTATGTTTTGTAGTTGGGTCAAGTCTTTCGCTGTGCAGATGACAGTTGTGTCATCAGTATATTGGATAATGATGGCATGATTGCTTGCTCTTTGAAAATCATTAATGAATATATAAAGAGCAGAGTTCCAAGTATGGACCCTTGGGGGACTACAAAAGAGATGGGTAGGATTGTAGCAAAACTGTTCTGTCACTTTACAGCTTGAGACCCGCTGGCGAGATAACTGTTAAACCTAGTGACAGAAGGAGAGCTAATTCCTAGAGGTTAGTTTTTGTAAGAGTTTAGCATGGGAGACTGTATTACAAGCTTTTGAAAGATCTAAGATGACTGCTGATGTTTAATTGCCTGAGCTGCAGTTCTTGTTAACAGTTGCTATAAAAAAAGTTCTGTGGTGGTACTGTGATGTGGTGGAAGACATGTTGTGTGGGGATAGAAGGCTATTGTTAGTAACATGCTTTAGCAGTTTCAGGCATGTTCCCTAAGGTGGACAGGATGGTGATGGGTTGATAGTTTACGATTTTCAGTGGAGATGCCACTTTTATGCAGAGGGCTGATGTAGTATTTCTTCCAGAGTCTAGTCATAGTGTTCTGTGAAGGAATGATTGATAACGATGGGCACTGAGTATACCAGAACATCTGTGGTATTTTGATGTATTCTGCTGGGATGTTTTCTAGAGCTAAGGATGTGGGCTTTAGTTTGAGGAGTACTTTTCCAGTTGTAGCTCTGGGTACTGGATGAGAGAGGTTGTTTCATGTCTGTATGAGGTAAATTTATGGCTGCAATTTGAGTGTTGGGATTGCTACTAAGTAGGGAGGTAACAGTTTGAATGAAGGAGGAGGTGGAGTTAAACAGGTTGGCTAGACTTTCTGTGCTTGCTCTATTGTTGGGTGCAGGTTGGGTGTCTTGGTCTGGGTGTAGAAGGCTGTTTATAAAGGAAGACAAAAGTGTGGGATTGTTTTGGTTTGATTTTTTTGAAGTTGAAGTAGTATGATTTATTTTCCTGTTTGATACTGTGTTTTTGTTTTATTATGTACTTAAAAGTTTGTAGGTTTGTTTCAGTTTTATTAAATTGCCAGATTTTTCATTGTCTATCCCTTTCTTTCACTACTGTTTTGGGTTGGGTGGATAACCATGGGGCAAGTGTGCCCTTGATATTAGTTAAGAAGGTTACATTGACCAGGGAGACCACTTTGTCCAGTAGAAGGGAAAGTAAAGTATCCCACTGGATTGCTTTTAGGGTTGTAGTTAAGGTATTGCTGTAAAATTTAGACATTTTTTGCTGTATTATACCAGTGTTGTTTTTGTATATTAGTATGGTTCCTTAGAACAAAAGGTGGAAGATGTCTGGGAGATGGCTCCAAGTACTGATTTTATCTGGGAAATTCTACAGAATCCAGTCAGTAGTTGTAGATTGTGATTATATCTTGTTGGATCAGTGGTAATTTGACCAAAGTCAGATAGATTTATGGATTGGTTTGAGTTATTGCCATTTAACATTTGCCAGTCAATATTAAAGTCTGAGAGTGTAATGTTTTTTGATTTATTGTGGATGAGGCCTATTTTCAGCTATAGGGATTTTGTTTTCTGGTGGTGTGTATATATATATATATATATATATATATATATATATATATATATGCCTATGATCAATATGCTTTTATTGCTGTTTGGTGTAAGTAAGGATGGGAGTACTCCCGCTTTACTGAGTTGAGGATGAGAAGTTTGATATGCTGAGATTTCCAGGGTGCTTTGGTATATTATGGTTACTCTACTCCTTTTTCTCTTTTTTTCTTTCTTGTCTAAGCATATTGTACCCTGGCAGGAGGATTTCTTCATTTTTTTATGCTTTCTTTTGTTCAGGTTTCTGTTACAACCATGGGGTGAGTGAGTGAGTGTATCCATGCATGGAATGTGGGCCTTTTTTCCATATACTAGGAAGGTTTATTTTGAATGTACATAGTTCTGTTGTTTTCTTTGTATCTGTGGGTTTGGATTGGATAGTATTGTTGTGGAAGGTTTGGGTAGGTTGGGTTTGGTTAGTTTGGGTAGAATATGGATGGCTGTTACCACTGAGTGGTAAGATTTGTAATGGAAAAAACTAAGAAAAACTGAACTTTACTCTTGGCTTTTAGGTATAATCTTACTTTGAGGTCAGTTTGTTTTTGATGTGGCACAGTTTTTTTTAAATATATAAATATAGGAATAATTAAATAGAGTTGAGGTTGTATGGGAATGGGAGTTTGATTCTTTGATGTTGTGGAGGAAGGTGTATGGTGCATTAAAGTGGAATGCTTTAGAAAAGTAGAGGAGGTTAACAGGCATAGAGATAGGATAATAAGAAGGTGAGATAGGTGCACATTGGTATATTTTATTAAGACTGATGTGTGGATAATGAGTTTTGTGGGTGGAGGAGGGAGAGAGATGAGCCCAGGTAATGGAGGTGTGGCAGTGTGTGATGATGATTGAGATGGCCTTGATGAGGATAGCAGACGAAGGTGAGGAGAAAAAGGTATTTTAGTTGATAGGGACAGAAGGGAAAGATATTTTAGTTGATGGGGGGAGATACACAATGTCCTTTCTCTGTCTTGAGAAACAATAAAGTTTGCATCACAAAATCAGTCGATGGTTGAAAATGCAGTGCCTGCTGTGACTGTAAAGTCAGATTTTTGACTGGCATACTCTGTTACAGTTTGTGCAGGTATAGTCTGTGCCTGGCTGTGTAGGTACAGAAGCTGTCCTCTGCTGTCTGCACTCTCGCTACTCCTCCCAGAGCTCCTTTCTCTTCTTCTTGCTTGTCTGGCTACCTGTCTTGATGGCCAGTCTCCAAGTGATGCTATCTGTGGCTATGGCTTCCAGCCTGTTGGACTTATATTGTTTGCCTTCATGTCATGCTTGCAGACATTTCTGAAGCGCAGAACGAGCCTTCCTATGGGTCTGGGGCTAATGGCAACCTTGCCATGTAGAAGGCCTTTGGGTTTTCGACCATCCAGCATATAGCCAACATGACCAAGCCAGAACAAGCGCCTTTGGGAGACCAGGGCAAACATGCTTGATATCCCTGCCTGCTGTACAATATTCTTGTTTGGGATGCAGTCCTGCCAAGTGGATGCCCACGATCCTTCTGAGGCAGTGTAGATGAAACGGGTTGAGCCTGTATTCTTGGCAGGAGTACAGGGTCCATGATTCGCTACCACAGAATAACGTACTAAGCACACGTACTTGCTACACTTTCATCTTAGTGTTGATGATTAGTTTGGAGTTTTGCCAGACCCTCGCTGTTAGGAGTGACATTGCTGTTGCTGCCTTACCCCTCTAGGTACTCAGCTTGGCATCCAGGGAGAGGTTGATGGCAATGGTGGAACCCAGGTAAGTCAAGTCCTTCACCACCTCGAAAGCGTGATCACTGATGAAGATGCAGGCATGCTGCTGACATCCTGCCCCATGATGTTGGTCTTCTTGAGGCTGAATGTGAGGCTGAAATCTCTGCAAGCACCAGCGAAGAAGCTTATGAGGCATTGCAGTGCTTTCTCAATGTGAACAGTCATGGCAGCTTCATCTGTAAACAGCATCTCTCTGATCAGTACGGTCCGTACCTTGGTCTTCACTCAGAGGCGTGCGAGGTTGAAAAGATTGTCAAAAACTCAATCCCCCTTAGTGTCATGGAAGATCTTGATGATCCACCCTCTGTAGAAGAGCTGAGCCAAGCCATTGACTCCCTTGCCTGCAGTAAAGCTCCAGGAAAGGATGGAATTCCCCCAGAGGTCTTCAAGGTTGGCAAAAAGAGTGTTCTCCTAGAGCACCTGCCATAATTCTCAACTGTACATATTTTTGCAGAATGTCCAGATTTTTGCCTTATTTTTGATTTGTTACTCATAAAATTGTGGTTTTCTGGCAAATCATTCAGTACTGAAGTCTGAAAATAATGACAGACATTTGAGATTCAGACTTCATACCCTTCTGAAAATTCATGCTAATGCAAAACCTGTTATTCTATCAATTTTCTAAGTTTGTAAGAGCAATATTTAAAAAGTGTCCCTATTTTTGGGTCTTCATTCCCCCCATTATTTATGGCTTTGTCCAGATTTTTTTCCACTGAGAGGTTGAGAGATATGGCACCTGCATAAGCTCCTGCTCCAGTAATGGCAGGAAGGAAACTTGCCCCAGGATATGCATGATGCCAACATCATCACACTGTATAAGAACAAAGGAGACTGAACAGACTGCAACAACTACCATGCAATATCCCTTCTCAGCGTTGTTGGGAAGGCTTTTGCCCATGTAGTTCTGAACAGACTGCAATCACACGCAGAATGTGTTTACCCTGAGGCAAAGTGTGGATTCAGAGTGGAAAGGTCTACAGTCGACATGGTCTTCTCACTAAAGCAGCTGCTAGAAAAGTGCCAGAGCAAAGAAAACCATTGTACATCGCCTTCATCGATCTAACAAAGACATTCAACTCGGTCATCAGGAAGGGCCTCTTCACCTTGCTACAGAGGATTGGGTGTCCCCCCAAACTCCTGTGGATGATTACATCCTTCCATGAGGAGAAGAAAGGTGTCATACAATATGATGGCTTCTCCTCAGGCACATTTCTAATCAGGAGCAAAACAAGGCTGTGTACTTGCTTTGACACTCTTTGGCATCTTTTTCTCTCTGTTACTATCCCATGCCTTTAGTAAGTCTGAAAACGGTGTATACCTACAGATAGATAGGGGGAGAAAGAGCAGATATTTTAGGGATGTTTGAGTTGCACTGTGTGAGTGTGTGTATTTAGAGGCAGCTGTTGGTTAGAAACAGTGAAAGTGGAGAAGTGTGGAGTTAGGTGGGGAAAGAGTAAGGGGGTTAGTTTATGGTTATGGATGTTTGGGCTAATAGGGGATTGTTATGATTGGCTGTGGTTGGAATGGGGGGAATAAGAATAATGTAAATGTAGAGATGGTGGAATGAGGGTATGGTAGGGGAGGAGAGTGAGTCTGAATGGAGCGGGCCCGCCCAAAGAGAGGTAACAGTATCCCAAGGGAGAGAGAGAGTAAGTACAAAGTAAATGTCTGTTTTTCTTCAATTGATTATAATTTGCTTTCAGTATTTTAGTAACTTTTATTACAGATCAATTTAAAATAATTTCAGGAGCCTGTGTTACCACTTGAGACTGGACCACAGAGATCCAGCACTCTTAAGAATATTCCGTGAGGGACAATTATTTATGAAAATTTGTAACTAAGAGGTGTCACTGTTGCAGTGAATATGTGAAGCAATGAACCCCTGCAAAGTTATAAGAATGCCATTATCTACAGTGTTTGGATTAGTAGACCAGCAACCACAAGATCATAAATGTTAGGGTTAAGTTTGGCTGGGTTAGTTTTTGCATAAATTAGTTGAGGGGCACAGAGAATAGGCTGGCCACTACACATCCAACAGCTATTTGTACAAGTTAACGCCTTAATGTACACATCCATTTAAGCCTTTTGCTTTATAGTGAGTACAGGATGTCTCTAAACCTTAGTCTCACTATGTGAAGTAAGCTTCAGGGTTCGTTCACTGAAGTAAGAGCAGGAGATTTTGTCACTAAAGGGAGACAGTTATTTTAATGACGTTTGCTAAATGTCTCTTAAATCTTATCTACAGTGGAAGCAGTTTAAAAAAACAGTTCCACAAATTGTTTAAAGTTTCAAAGGTTTTGTGAATGCATCTGTTATGTTAGAGTGTTGTGAGATGCAATAATAACATGATTGTAAATTCATACAGCTGTTGAGCAGACAGTGCATCTTAAATAAGAGCAAATGTAAAATAAGTGTGCGAAGTCTGAAATACAGAGGGACTGATGGCAGACTCGGGACAGCAGTAATGCCAAAACCAGAAAACAAACTGCTATTTATAAGCTTTTTAGGAATCGTCTTGCAAAATGTATGCATAATATATCTCAGATGCTGTGCCTCTTAGAAAGCTGATGGGGCAACTTCTAGCCTGGGAATAGAGATGGGAGTAAAGAAGAGAATAACAACATATGGTCTTGCATTGACGCGTTGTGTTACAAGTGGTACAAGTCAGAATGTTACAGGATAATGCATGGGAGCCATCAATATCTACATGCACAAGAATTATGTTCGTATAGAGAAAGGATTATTACCATGTGGATGCATGAAATTCTACATGTATCTTTATTGCAAGAAAGTTAAGGTAGAAACAGACTGTAAGTCTTTGCAAAGCATAATTGAAATGTTTTTGTACATGACATCTCAGAGGTTGCAAACAACAATGCTTAACTCAGACCAGGCAAGGAGTTACATGTGGCAGATGTGTTGTGAAGTATATATTTACCTCAGAAGAATGAGTTACTAAAAGAAGGAGAAACAAAGATTCTTTGAGTAATGCCACTGTTGCAAATTTCAGGAGAAGCGGTAAAAAAAACTTTCAGAGCTGTGTATCAGGACTGATTTAAAACTATAGCTATTAAAAGAAACTGAAAGAGGTTGGCTGGAGCAAAAGTTATCATTTAGAAAGGAAAGACGTTCTTTCTTTTCTTCATTAGGGAAATAAATTGTGATGAGGGCTTAATGTTCAAAAGATTCATCATCATGATTCTTCATGATCATCATCATCACTAACCCCCTTTTTCATATTTTCTGCATGGGGTTGGGATGTTACATCAGCTGTCACCATCTCTCTCGATTCAGTGCCACTGTCCTACCTTCTTCAGCAGTTATGCCTGTTCATCAACGGTCTTTGTCTCACAGTTACCCCTGTTTCCTCTTGCCTTCTTCCTGTCTGTCCCACATCTGCTTCAGCAGATTGTCATCTGCTTTTCTGCACATCTGCTGGAACCATTGTGATGTGTTCTCTTTTTCAACTGTTCTGCAACTGGAGCTACTCTGGCTGTTTCTTTGATGTCCCCATTTCTTAGTCTTGCCTTCATCACTAACTTCCTCAGCTGCTCTGCCCTTACTGCTCTGGTTTCTGTACATACAGTAGCACTGGCTATACCACTGTTTTTTTCTTCCCCTTGAAGAGTTTGTTGCCGAAGCTCTAGGGAGTATCGAATGTGAAATTCAATGTTAATTTGTGTTGTAAAAAAGAAGAAATTTTGCCTTACACTGTGCCAGGAAGACCGCGGTTGTTGAGAGACTACTGATTTGTTCTATTTATGTATTTATAGCTGTAGGTTAATACTCCAAATACTTTCAATTGTGGTACGTGCACTGAAGACAAGGCATACTTGATGCTGTGTTATGCGATAATGGTCCATAGTTGGAGTATGGAATTTATAACATGTAAACATGAGTGGGAGTCCAAGATTCCCAAAATTAAATGGACTGGTAGAGAGCACTCTCCAGATGAAAGAACTTGATGAAAAAGAGAAGTAGCAAATTTTATGGGGATTGCTGCCTTATGGTTTTGGAATACAGGACTACTTTAGCTTAGCTGCTAATGGGTAGAAGACTGAAAGACAAATTGCTGAATTCTGCTGTCTTGCTAATGCCAGCGAATGAAGGCAGGATAATAAAGATGCTAGAAGGAAATCAGCAAAGCCAGAAATAATACCATGGCAAGCACTCGCAGAGAATGTAAGACATGCAGAGATGAATAATACCATGGCAAGCACTCGCAGAGAATGTAAGACATGCAGAGATGAATAATACCATGGCAAGCACTCACGGAGAATGTAAGACATGCAGAGATGAATAATACCATGGCAAGCACTCACGGAGAATGTAAGACATGCAGAGATGAATAATACCATGGCAAGCACTCGCAGAGAATGTAAGACATGCAGAGATGAATAATACCATGGCAAGCACTCACGGAGAATGTAAGACATGCAGAGATGAATAATACCATGGAAAGCACTCACGGAGAATGTAAGACATGCAGAGATGAATAATACCATGGCAAGCACTCACAGAGAATGTAAGACATGCAGAGATGAATAATACCATGGCAAGCACTCATGGAGAATGTAAGACATGCAGAGATGAATAATACCATGGCAAGCACTCACGGAGAATGTAAGACATGCAGAGATGAATAATACCATGGCAAGCACTCACGGAGAATGTAAGACATGCAGAGATGAATAATACCATGGCAAGCACTGGCAGAGAATGTAAGACATGCAGAGATGAATAATACCATGGCAAGCACTCACGGAGAATGTAAGACATGCAGAGATGAATAATACCATGGAAAGCACTCACGGAGAATGTAAGACATGCAGAGATGAATAATACCATGGCAAGCACTCACAGAGAATGTAAGACATGCAGAGATGAATAATACCATGGCAAGCACTCATGGAGAATGTAAGACATGCAGAGATGAATAATACCATGGCAAGCACTCACGGAGAATGTAAGACATGCAGAGATGAATAATACCATGGCAAGCACTCACGGAGAATGTAAGACATGCAGAGATGAATAATACCATGGCAAGCACTCACGGAGAATGTAAGACATGCAGAGATGAATAATACCATGGCAAGCACTCACGGAGAATGTAAGACATGCAGAGATGAATAATACCATGGCAAGCACTCAGAGAATGTAAGACATGCAGAGATGAATAATACCATGGCAAGCACTCACGGAGAATGTAAGACATGCAGAGATGAATAATACCATGGCAAGCACTCACGGAGAATGTAAGACATGCAGAGATGAATAATACCATGGCAAGCACTCGCAGAGAATGTAAGACATGCAGAGATGAATAATACCATGGCAAGCACTCACGGAGAATGTAAGACATGCAGAGATGAATAATACCATGGCAAGCACTCACGGAGAATGTAAGACATGCAGAGATGAAACCAAGTAAGAATCGAGAGTCCTGTCAAGCAGCCAGAAGCTATAATAACTGATCAAATAACTGAGATCCTTTGTGGTTCAAGGAAATGGTCAATTGTACAGGAGAAACCAAGGACCTGTTCTTTAAGAGTCAAAGTTTTAGTCCAGAGAGTCATATGTGAGCGGAGAAAGCACAAAGATGCAGGGACATACTAAAACCTTGTGAGAGAAGTCTTATAGGAAAATTGTTTTTCTTTTGTCTGCACTAGTATCTGATGAACTAGAACTATCTTAAAAGGAAAATTAGAAGTCCAGAGAGAACATTCTAAGTAAATATTCTAGATGTGAATAAACATTGAAGAAACCCAACAGTTGTAGGTGCATTTTTGAAGTTGATCTTGATAACTCAGATCTGAATAATTACACTCACTTAAATATCTTCTGAATGTGAATAAAGATCTGATTTGATACAGTGAGTGAATAAGATGCTTAATGTCAAGCTAAAGGTAACTTAAAAATGATCAGTGGACAGTAATGTTTAAAACCTCATAGAGTAGTATGTTTTATAACTAGAGTAAATGAAGGGCTGTATAATGGGTACATGTAAAATTAGAGAGCTTGCAGACAGGAGACACTTGTCATGTGGTACATTTCTTTGTAGAAGTCATTCACAGTGAAGAGATCACAAAGCCTACTCACACCTCGCCATTGGTCTGAGCCTTTGTCAGTCCTGTCGGCAGTAGATCAAATAACCTGAATTTAAACTTCATAATTTTATATTACTGTCGTACTTCTCTTTGCTTGCAAGTGTTCCTCTGTGTTCAGTGGGATTCAAGGCTTTCGAATTCTGAGGAAGCGTGTTCCCTACCTGGGGTAGAACAACATCCATTTATGGGTAGGTCTCAAGATTTAAAGAAAA
The DNA here is from genome assembly GCF_019279795.1 of Protopterus annectens. Classification (NCBI taxonomy): domain Eukaryota; kingdom Metazoa; phylum Chordata; order Ceratodontiformes; family Protopteridae; genus Protopterus; species Protopterus annectens. The sequence continues at coordinate 1,426,916,003 of NC_056746.1, read as the reverse complement.
GTCGCTAAGAAGATACAAGAAGTGTGCACCCTAGTGCTTCTCCACTAAAAAGGGCCTTCTGGAAAATCAAATTTTATTGAGCATCTCTGCTCTTTCTGCAGAAGAAAGCCTTCTTATTCCCCTTCTCATGTTGTTCCAACGTTGTACACTGCATCCACATGACAGCAGTGAATGGTAAAGTGTATAAAGCATTCCTCTTTCCCAGTACATCTGGTTGCATACTGCATATTGACTTACAATGTATTAGAGGAATAAAATCAGTACAATTCAGAATAAAATAAAATTGTCTCAGTCCCTTTTCAGAGCACCGTGGTCATCTCTATTGAATTAAACACTATAAATGGAGCAGTTCATTTTATTAGTGAAATATTTCTCTTGCTTGGCAGTAATGTTATATTCTGGATTTCAGCATATTAACTTTTTCAGAGCAAGTGCACTGCTGTGAATGAAAGTTCGTCACTGTTTACTTACCAAATGCAGCTCCCTCATAACCGTAAGGTATGTTTGCAATGCAAGACATGCTAATGTTATGATGTTCTTCGTGTTTCACTGTTGCAGTCATCACATTTGGGTTATCTGCCTGCAGGTAGCCCTCAGTTAGTCCGAATACCAGAGTCTTAGTATTTCTGCATCGGATGCTGTCGCTTCTTCCATGACGTCAGGTCGTCAGGGGTATAAAACATGCAGCCGACTCCATTACATCAGTGTTTCTTGCCGAGGAGGAGCCTGAAGCAGAAGCAGTTCGCAAGTGCCTGTCGGCCGCTACCTGAAATTTTTGTTTTCGAGTTTATAATCCTGAAGTCTTCTAAAGCTAAGTACCCCATTGGGGATCCTTTTTTTCTTGCTCTAACCGATGTCAGAAAAAGTTAACAATTGTCTTGCCTGTGAAAAGCAAATACCTCACAGAGATTTTCATTCTTACTGCATCACCTGTTTAGACTCAGACCACGATGTCCTTCGCTGTCGGTTTTGTGCCTTGTTTAATGCCCAAACCATTTGTCGTCTGGCTATCTTTGTCGCTAAATTCTTCCGCTGTCATTCTGCGTATTCCAAAATGGTTTCGATAAGCCATCTGACTACCGATCTTACGAAAAAAATTAAAGATAAAGATAGAGACAGACAGCATAGGTCCAAAACTGCTGACGATGCTTCCGTTAAGCTAGTCGCCAGTCCACCAGTACTCAGTGAGGCACCTTTGCAGCCCCTGATGCCCGCTTCTATGGATTCACAGGCCTCTGCTGAGACCCATTTGGAGTCCAGTATGCCGCGAGATGCTTCTTCGACTATGGAACCTGCGGATGTCTCTACCTTGGATGGGTCCATAGCAGCTGTGCAGGCACTAGCTTCTGAGGGTGTATTCCTTCCTACCAATGTTCGAATCAAACCGACGACTTCGTTTTTAGCCAAAATGACCAAGTTCGTTAGGCCCAGAGTACACACTATGCCTTGAAAACCAACAACCAAAGCGCATGCTCAAGCTCCCATGCCACAAAAACAAATGCTTAGAATGGCTGAAGACCTTATTATCCTCATTAGGGGAAGCCAGCCTTCCCCTGCTAAGAGTCAAAGAACTGAGTTTCCTTCTGATTCTGTAGACCAGGAGTCCGATGACTCTGACCCTTTTGATTATCAGGACATGCCCTTATCAGCCTATGAGGATTCAGATGCAGAGGAATCCATTCCCTCTGCCTCTCCTCTAGAGGATTTTTCTTTTGGTGAAACCTTGCATACTTTAAGAGAGCATTTCCACTGGGAATGCCAAAACTACCCTCAGTCCAAAAAGAGACTCAGAGAATTTTTAGAGTTGCCTCAGCGCAGGCCTCCAGCTATACCCCCTGTCCTGGATGGTGTAGATGATGTTTTTATGGAATCCAGTCTTAATCCAGATACATTACCCCCGGCCCCTAGGAAACCTGACAGGTACTACAGAGTACCTGATTCTCACAAATTTCTCTTCAAGAATCCTACTGCGGATCCAGAGATCATTTCCCAGGGACCTAAAGATATTAAGGCTACTACAGCCAAAAATCCTACCCCTTCGGACAAGGATTCCAGAGCTTTAGACAGATGGAGTAAGAGATTATATACCTCTGCAACTCTTGCCATCAATGCATTAAATTGCCAGTTGCACATGTTGAAGTACCAGCAACATATTATGGAACTAATTAAACAAAAAAATGGTACTATTCCCAGATTGTGCAGAAAATAAAGACTTACAAGAGCTAATGCATTCTGCAAACCAAGTTAGTAAGCATATTTTGCAGTGTGGCTTTGATGCCCTTGAAGCATCTTGCAGGGCTGCAGTCACTGGGTCTGTACTGAGAAGGCATGCTTGGATAAGCAAAGACATTGGTAATTTCCAAACTCTGGACCCTACCCAGTTTGGATTTGTAAAAGGCAGATCATGTCTCCTAAACCTGATTGACTTCTATGAAGCAGTCACCAAAGCCATAGATAAGGGTAAAATGGTTCACACAGCTTATCTAGATCTCGCCAAGGCTTTCGACACCATCCCTCACTCTGGAATTATAGATAAGCTCACTAAACTAGGTATAAATCCGTATGTCACAAGATGGGTTGCCAACTGGCTCATGGACAGCACCCACACTGTGAAAGTAGCGGATTCCAAATCCGACATCAGACCAGTGACAAGTGGAGTACCACAGGGTTCAGTCCTAGGTCCTCTCCTGTTTGGTGTCTACTTCTCTGAGGTGCAGGCCAACACGGAAGGTCTTTGGCTAACACAGTTTGCAGATGACTGCAAACTAGGAGCCATAATCGAAACTGCTAACGATGTGGACAAACTACAAAAGGGCCTCACTGAGACAGATACCTGGTGTCAAAGCCATGGCCTGAAGCTCAATGCCAAAAAGTGTATTGTCATCCCCTTTGGTAAAAACTCTGTACCCATGAACTACCACATAGCTGGTAGTCTACTTAATGCCGAAAATGTGATGAGACCTTGGGACACAGGTGGACAGTAGTCTCTCCTTTGATAATCACATCGCCACAGTGGTCAGGAAATCCTTCTACATGGCTCATCTCATCACAAAAGGATTCTCATCCAGAAAAAAGAGGTCATTATTCCCCTCTACTCATCACTCATTAGACCCATTATAGAGTACAACGCCCCTTTTGGTATGTACCTCACAAGACATATACAACAACTGGAAAGACCACAGAAATACCTCACAAAGAGGATTACTGGCCTCAAACAGATGCTCTCTGCAGACTGTCTCAAAAAACTACAGCTTTACTCCATCGCATATCGCCTACTCAGGGGCGATCTCTGCCTAACATACAAAGCTATGTCAAACCCAGAGCTGTTGGACATGTTCCACTTAAAGAAATCCCAATCCCTCCGAGCTACACGCTCTAGGGACCTAAACCTTGTCACCGCAATAAACAGAACATGCTGAAGGGATAGATTCCTGTCCCAGAGACTTCCCATACTCTGAAACAGATTACCTATCTATGTCAACCAGAGCTCCTCATTAGCACTCTTCAAGAAAAATCTTGATGATTGGATGGGAAATGAGAAATTCACCCCGGGGATCACTTCTGTGGCTCTGCTCGACAGGGGCACAGGAAAATAATTTTCTTGTGTGGTGAAAGTCAGGGTACATTTTTTGGCTAGGCTTGTATGGGCCAGAGACTTCCCATACTCTGGAACAGACTACCTGTCTATGTCAAACAGAGCTCCTCATTAGCACTCTTCAAGAAAAATCTTGATGATTGGATGGGAAATGGGAAATTCATCCCGGGGATCACTTCTGTGGCTCTGCTCGACAGGGGCACAGGAAAATAATTCTCTTGGGTGGCGAAAGCCAGGGTAAATTTTTTGGCTAGGCTTGTATGAACCCTAGGGACGATAGCCTAGTACCTACCTATGAACCTATGAAAGTACAAATCTTGCCTGATCATGTCAAATCCTAATTACTAGACACTCCTGTGTTTGGCAATGGTGGGATATCTACATCACATATTAATTAGGTGGTAAATACTAATTGGCTTGTAGTGGTGTGGGTGGAGTAAATCCTGTAGCTTGTGTACAGTGAGCTTTGAAGGTGTTTTTGTACTCTAAAGCAGCCACACAGTGAATACTCAGAGTTCAGATCACAATTATTTTATTTCTTTTGTTAGCTTAGTTAGTCAGAGTGAGCAGGCAGCATGTCAGCAGAGGAGTAAAGGAGCCAGCTGGCAGAGAAGTGCCACGCTAGGGGACTGGTGCATGGAAACCTGAGTAAGGCAGACCTGATTGCAGCCTTGGTTATAGCTGCCTCAGAAAACAGCAACCAGCAGGACAATCAGACTGGCAGTGGAGCTATAATACCCTTGGAGAATGGACAGCTCAACCTTTCTGCAATGGACTTGAAAATCCAGCTGGAGCTAAAGAGACTTGAGTTGGAGGCCAAGCATGTGGAATTAGAAGCAGCTGAGAGACTGAGACATCTAGAGAGTGAGAAGAATGAGAAACTGCTATGCCTAGAAGCTGAAGAAAAAGAGAGGCAGAGGCAACATGAGAAGGAGATGCTGACTCTTCGCCAGAGTCATGGAGGTAATGGGGAAGGGAGTAACTGGACCCCAGAAGCAGAAAAGGTCAGTAAATTTCTTCCACAATTTAAAGAGGGGGATAATTTTGATAGTTTCATTCATATGTTTGAGAGGGTATGTAAACAGTATGAAGTTGACCAAGGGCTCAGGGTATGGTTCCTCACCCCCTTACTCCATGGTAAAGTTGTAACTGTTTTATCTAAAATGTCTGACTCTGCATATTTTGATTATAATGATGTAAAAATTGTCTGTTAGAACTGTTTAAGCTAACACCTTAAACATATAGGAAAACGTTTTGTAAGCATAGACGCAAGGCAGATGAAAGTGTGTGTGAATATGTTGCTGAATTGAGCACTTATTTCCATAGGTGGGTGAGTGGATGTCAGATCACCACTTTTGAAGGGCTGGCAGACCTGTTGGTGGGGGAACAAGCCCTTAGCACTTTGCCTGAGGACATGAGGATCTGGTTAGCTGATAGACAATGTGCTACTTCAGATGAGCTGGGGAAGAACAGAGACCTATACCTGGCAAGCAGGGCAGCCCTGCCCAGAAAGGGGACCCCCAGTACTGCTCATGGGTCTAAAGGAGCCCCTGGTGAGCAGCACAGACTGCCACAACAAATTCTGCCAGCAGCAGGGGAAGCCACTAGTCCAGATACACTTCCAGGAGCTAGGGTTAAATGTTTTGAATGCGACCAGTGTGGCCATGTGGTATACAGGTGTCCATGGAGGCAAGGTGGGGAATAAAAGGTGAGAGAGCCAGTAAGTGGAAAAGACAAAGTGCCAATAGTAGGTTGTCTTGAGACAACAAGGGTACTAAACTACCATCCTGCAGATGTCCTGTGAGGGAAGAATTTGGATGAGATAGTACCATGTGCTTATGCAGTTACACGCAGTCAGGCTAGGAGACAAGCATGTAGGTCTGGTAGCATGGGGGAGACCCAGACAGACTGCATACTTGCAGCCAGGACTGGTGAGGTGATTACTTCAGGGAGGAAGCTACTCTGTAGCAGTGAGACTGAATGTGAGCCACAGCTGCTTGTGGGTACTGATGGTCCCTTGGACAGAGTGACTGTATAGGTAGAGGTGAGTAGTAGTACCCAGGCTGACAGTGAGGCACCACTGTCATAGGATGCCAGACTTCCTGTGGAGGCCCTTGAGCTGGGAAGGGTTACAAGGAGAGAGTTGAGACAGGCTCAGCTCTCAGACCCTACATTACAAGGCCTGAGGCAGGTAGCTAGGGAGGCACCTGATTCTCAAGGAAAGGGAGAATCTGTATACTAGGACTAAGGGTCACTATACAGAGAGTGGACCCCTGAGGGAGGACTAGAAGGTGAGAGAGTACAGCAGTTGGTAGTGCCTAGAGCCTACCATCTGGCACTTCTAGCCATAGCCCGTGATATTCCCTTTGCAGGTCATATGGGCATAAAATGTACAAAGAGGCATATTATGCAGAACTTCTATTGGGCTGGAATTTCCAGGGATGTAACAGGGTACTGCAGGACCTGTGAGCAGTGTCAAAAGGTAGGCAAGGCAGAATAAAAGGTGAGAGCTCCTTTGATGCCTTTACCTGTGATGGAGGAGCCATTTCAGAGGGTAGCTATGGATACTGTGGGTCCTCTGAGTATCCCAAGTTTCACATGGAAAAAGTATATCCTAGTGGTAGTGGATTATGCTACACAATACCCCGAGGCAGTGGCTTTGTCCTCCATTGAGGCAGAGAAGGTGGCAAATGTTTTGTTGGAGATTTTCAGCAGGGTAGGTTTCCCAAAAGAAATACTGACTGACAGAGGTGCCAATTTCATGTCAGACCTGCTGGCTTGTCTGTGGAAGTCCTGTGGGGTGAAGCACATGAAGACCACCCCTACCATCCCCAGATAATGGTTTTGTTGAGAGGTTAAACTCTACAATCAAGTCCATGCTACGGGCATGTGCAGATCAGTTTAAGAGGGAGTGGGACAAATATTTGCCCCATCTGTTGCTTGCTTACAGAGAAGTTCCCCAGGAATCCACAGGTTTTTCACCCTTTGAGTTGCTGGTGAGCGGACCTCTTGATTTAATTCGAGATGAGTGGGAAGGTGAGTGCGAGTCTCATAAGGAGTCTGTTGTGGCATACATCTAAACCTCAGGACAAGGCTCAGGGAACTCATGGGCTTGGCCCAGGAGAACCTGGCAGAAGCCCAACAACAGAAAAAGGTGTGGTATGACAGGAATGCTCGAGCTAGAGAGTATGCTGTGGGGCAGCAGGTAATGGTTCTCATTCCTGTCAGACACAACAAGCTACAAGCAGTTTGGGAGGGACCCTACAATGTGGTAAGAAAGTTAAGTGATGTTAACTACATGGTGAAACTGCTAGGCAGAAGGCAGGGGCACAAATTGTACCATGTTAACATGACGAAACCTTATCATGATAAGGAGGCCCTTGTGCTGAGCATTTGTAATGGAGTGCAGGAAGAGTCTGAGGGAGATCTGGGGACTGATCTCCTCAGTGAGGCTCGGGCTGACACCTCAGTGGGAGGGGTAGCAATGTCCCAGCAGCTATCTCATACCAGGTTCAAGAAATCTGAGCAGTGTTCCAGGAATTTGGGGACATGTTCACTGGGCAACCGGGGTGCACCCTCCTGGTGCAGCACCAGGTGAATACAGCACCCCAAAGGCCTATTAGGCAGGCCCCTTTTAGAGTGCCTGAGAGAGAGTCAGACAGACTCTGAGGGAGGAGGTACAGGAGATGTTGGAACTTGGGGTGATTCAAGAGTCCAACAGTCCCTGGGCCTCCCCAGTGGTGCTGGTGCCAAAGAAGGATGGCAGCACCAGGGTCTCTGTGGACTATAGGAAATTAAATAGTCACACAGAGTCGGATGCTTACCCCATGCCTAGGATAGATGAGACCCTAGAGTGGCTGGGTGGGGCTAAGTATCTTACAACCATTGATCTTACCAAGGGTTACTAGCAGGTGACCTTGACTCCCACTGCAAGAAAGAAGTCAGCCTTTGTGACTCTATTTGGCTTGTATGAGTTCACAAAGATGCCCTTTGGGATGAAGAATGCCTCGGTGACTTTCCAGAGGCTGGTAGATCGTATCCTAGCAGGAGCAGGAGGGTTTAACTTGCTTACCTAGATGATATTGCCATCTACAGCCATTCCTGGCCAGAGCACCTTCAGCATGTCAGGGAGGTCCTGGGCAGACTACAGAGGGCAGGGTTGATCATTAAGCCGAGGAAATGTCAGGTGGGTATGACAGAGGTCTCCTACCTCGGACATAGAGTGGGGAGTGGTAAGATAAGGCCAGAACCTATCAAAGTGAAAGCCATTCAGGCATGGCCTGCACCTGTTACTAAAAAGCAGGTGAGGGCATTTTTAGGGACAGCAGGGTACTATGGAATGTTTGTCCCCAGTTATAGTACCATAGCTGCTCCCCTCACAGACCTGACAAGGAAGAACAGGCCAGATAACGTAGTGTGGACCCCAGCATGTGAGCAGACATTCCAGAAGCTTAAAGAAGCTTTGGGAGGACCCCCTGTGTTAGCCAGTCCAGATTACAGCAAAGTATTTGTTGTGCAGGTGGATGCTTCAAACCATGGGGAGGGGGCTGTACTTAGCCAGATTTCTTCAGTAGGGAAGAGCACCCAGTGGTTTATCTCAGTCATAGGCTCCAATCCAGGAAGGAATGCTATGCAGCTGTAGAAAAGGAATGTCAAGCCATAGTGTGGGCACTGCAGAAACTCCAGCCTTATTTGTATGGAAGGAAATTCACTGTTATGACAGATCACAACCCCCTAACATGGTTAAACAGAGCCAGCCAGCAAAATGCCAAGTTGTTAAGATGAGGCCTGGGGTTGCAAACATATGATATGTCAGCGCAGCACCGCAGTGGGGTTAGCAGTGCCAGTGCAGATGGGCTCTCAAGATAGTGAATGGGGTGAGGTACACTCAGATAGACCTAACCCTCTCAAGTGGCGTTTCTTAAGGGTCACTTGAAAAAGTAGCTTTTGTTCGCTGGGGGTGGATGTGAAGGCTGCCAGCCTAGCCAAATAGAATTGTGCAGATAATTCTGTCATTTGTAAATATAAATGTAAACTACAGGCTTGTTGTCTTAAATGTAAAGAAATATTGTTACATGTGGAACTTTAAAATAAATGTGACAGTGCACTCTACACACCAAAGTAAAGCATGTGGTGACCCTTTGAAGTAGACAGTGGTGACAAAAAGTCTAGATGAAGAAATTATTTCTATTGTTTTAACCAAGAGTTAAATTGCTAGATTTAAACTTGCACATGTATTTTTATTGCTCTGCTCCTGACCAGCTGCAAGATAACAAAAGGGAGATGTTAAAAATGTAAATGTAGTTAATGTGTAGCCTGGAAACTCCAGGAAGGGTGAAGAATTATGTAATGTTTAGCAGAACTGCAGTTTCAATTTAAAAAGTAAGAACCAGAGATTATTAAGCATTTTTGTCTTGATCATCCATCTCACAGCACTGCCTCTTGCTCACATGTAAGTTATCTTAGACTTGTATTTTCTTTTAGAGATAGCTCGAATCTAGAAAGATTACACTGTTTTTCTGTTATGTCAGAACTGTACTACTGAATTATTTCTGTGTGATCTCTGAACTCTTGACTAGCACTGACTGTGTAGTAGAAAGTATTGTCTTGTGGTTTTAATTGTTTGTTATTAAATATTTTAAAACCTTTTAGCTGTGGCTGGTTTGTATAGAGATAAGTTAAGCTCTAAGAGTACATTGCATGTATTTAAGGATCCTGTACCAAGTCACTCTAATAAGCCTTGAGACTGTTTATTCATACTACCAATTAGATAATAATATTGCACAGTAATAATTGGACACCCTTTTAAGGGCCTTTGAGTAGCTGATAAATATTAGTGGGTGGTGGCAGCTGATCCTACCATATAGTCTGGGAGAAAGGGTAGCAACTGGAGAACCTGTGCCAGCCTTCCCCAGGAGTGTCTGTGTGGTTGTATAAACTCATCTCAAAGTGCAGGTGTGTGTGTGTGTGTGTGTGTGTGTGTGTGTGTGTGTGTGTGTGTGTGTGTGTGTGTGTGTGTGTGTGTGTCAGCTACTTGGGCAGGGATATGAAGCACTGGTTGGACAGAGAGGGTGCTAGAGGTTTTAGCTTGCCCATTAGGCTGAGACCTGGACCCTATAGCTGTGCCAGTGGGGAGTCTTAATAATAATAATATGCAGAGAGCAAGGGAACGATCAGCCCCAGGCTGACTGTGATATCTGTGTGCTCTTAAGGGAAATTGCACTTTACTGTGTTTGTTATCCTTTCCTATCCGCATATATGAGATGCCCTCTCTGGTGTTAGTGGTGAGGATTGAGGCTCTTTGATTGCTGGGCCAGGGCACGGGCGTCACAGCAACTTTAAGTAGGGACTGTTTATTTGGCACCAAAGCAAAAGTTCTTAAAAAGATGGAAGAAAAAGCCAAATCTATGCAAACTGTCAAATAATTCTTACAAGTGCAACCACTTAGATTCAGTAGGCATTGGCCTTCTAAAAACTGGTCCTTTCCAGCCCCTTCCAAGCCTTCCCAGACCAAACCCAGGGGAAACAGGCCACTCAGACTACAGTCCCAGGGTATGCGGAGATCTATACAATGGAGTGCCCCCACCCCAAAAAGAGGGAGTGGTAAGCCGTCCCCTTATGGAAAAAGTTCACAATGACTTTTCAGTTATCCTTCCCAGCCCTGCCCAGTTACTTGCACCCCTAGGAGGAAAACTTGCCCTTCATGCAAAAAACTAGATGTCCATTACTCAGGACCGATGGGTTCTAGACATAGTATCCCAGGGGTACAAATTCTTCTTCCATTCACTGCCAACCCCAAGAGGGTTTCCAGACCTTCCTCCAAACCAGTGGGCAGAGGCTCAAAAGCATGTACTTTCCCTGCTCGATATCAGAGCTATTCATCCTGTTCCAGTAGAACAAAGCGGTCAGGGTTTATACTCCAGACTTTTCCTGGTGTCCAGAAAAGAGGGCTCTTGGCGCCCATCCTGGATCTTTCAATTCTCAACACCTTTCTGGTGATCCCAAAATTCAAGATGCTTACCCTCCAACAGCTTCTCCCTATGCTAGTCAAGGATTCCTAGTTAGTCACTCCAGACTTAAAAGAAGCTTATCTGCACATCCCCATAAGGGAATCATGCAGGAAATATCTATGTTTCAGGACAGGCTGTATGCACTGTCAGTTCTCTGCACTTCCCTTTGGCTTGTCTACTGTGCCCAGAGTATTCACGAAGTGCCTGGCTCCAGCCATTGCATACTGCAGGCAGAGAAATATCCAAATTTTCCCATACTTGGACGACTGCCTGATTCAGGCGGACTGTCCGGAATTGCTACTTCAGCACCTGGCATTTGTAAAAAGCCTTCTCACTTCATTGGGGTACACCATCAACGAAAAGAAATCACAACTCATACCTAGTCAAAAGATTGTATTCCTGGGAGCAAATTTGGACACAATTTCCCAGATGGCATTTCTCACTTCAGAAAAACAGGTCTATCTGACAAACTACTTCAAACAAATGGCCACCAAAACCCAGCTTTCTGCAAGAAAAATACTGCAAGCCCTCGGGTTCATAGCCTCATGTATTCTGCTAATTCCATATGCAAGACTGCATATGAGGAAACTTCAGTGGTACTTAAAAAGTCTTTGGTGCCAACATTCTCAGGATCTGGAAAGAGTCATTCCTATCATACCTTGTCTAAGGGCAGAGTTCCTTTGGCGGGCAGAAGCATGCAACCACAACAAGGGACTGCTTTTCACTCAACCCCTCTCCACCCAAACCCTGACAACAGATGCATCAGAGTATGCATGAGGGGCTCACATGGCAGGCAAATGCATTCAGGGCCACTGGAGCCCAGGCCAAATTCTCATGCACATCAATCAGAAAGAGATGCTAGCTGTACAGAATGCTCTGACAGCCTTCAAATACCTGATCCTTCCTGGATAACTGCTTATAAAAACAGACAACACCACAGTTATGTGGTACATAAACAAGCAGTGGGGAACCCATTCTTACCCACTCTGCAGGTTAGACATGGCTCTGTGAAACACAGCCTTGAGCAACCAAGTGCATCTACAAGCTCGTTTCTGCCAGGCAAACAGAATTCACTGGCAGACGACTTAGGCAGAAATCTCCTAAACCCACACGAGTGGAAATTGGAGCCCAACACCATCAGTCTTCTGGTCCAGAGGTGGGGGACACTGGAGGTGGACCTCTTTGCCTCCCCCGAGAACCACCAGTTGAGCAAATTCTGCACCAGGAACCCTCACAGCAGGGCCTGGAAGGTGGATGCCCTATCCTTTCAATGGGAAAACCTCTCAATTTATGCCTTCCCCCCTCTGCTCCTTCTCTCAAGAGTACTACTCAAGATAAAGCAAGACAGGCCAAGGGCAATTCTTATTGCCCCAGACTGGCCACGCCAGTACTGGTACCCACTCTTATGCAGCCTGACAACAGTGACACCCTGGCACCTTCAGCAGACTCCTACCCTGCTGTCTCAGCAGGAGGGACAGATTTTGCTTGCACAATTGCAAACCCTCAACATTGCAGCCTGGTTTATCCCTTGAATACCCCACCAGTAACCCTCACCAAACAGGTGCTGGACCTCATTCTTGAAGCCAGAAGGCCTAGTATTAGGAAGTCTTATGCTGAAAAGTGGAAAAGATATTGTTCCTGGAATCAGTCTCGGGGAAGGGCACAGCAGTGCCCTCCTTACCTCTAATCGTGGATTACATAGTAGAGATACTACACAGAGGCCTATCCTTCTCCTCCATTAAGATTCAGGGCTCTGCCATCTCAACTCATTATAATACTGAGCCACCTCTGTTTTCTCACCCTCTCATCAAACAGTTCCTGAGTGGGGCTAACAACTTAAGGCCTCCTAGGATAGTACCCACCCCGCCTGGGACCTTAACTTTGTACTGGAAAAGCTCACACAAATCCCCTTTTGAACCTGCTGCCTCAGCAGAGTTAAACTTCCTCTCTTGGAAAACAGACTTGCTTTTAGCCATAACATCAGCAAGAAGGGTGTTTGAGTTACAGGCACTAATGGCTGTGGAACCCTTTATTATTTTCCATGCTGACAGGGTTTCCCTCAGGACTAACCCGTCCTTTATGCCTAAGGTGGTGTCCAGTGTGGCCCAAAACCATCCATCCGTTTGCCAACTTTCTTCCCTAATCCTCAGAATAAAGGGTAAAGGATCCTGCATTCCTTGGACGTGCACAGACAGCTCAGGTTCTACCTTGACAGGACTAAGCCTTTCAGAAAATCTGGCCAGCTGCTAGTCAGCTTTGCTACAGGGGCAGAAGTTAAGGCCATTTCATAACAAACCATTTCCAAATGGATAGCACACTGCATCCATGTCTGCTACAAGCACCATGGAAAACCAACCCCTCTGGGGGTCAGAACACATTCCACTAGGGCTACTTCTACCTCTACAGCATTTCTCAGAGGAGTCCCTACCAGGGACATTCTAGAAGCTGCAACCTGGAGTTCTGTACACACCTTCACCAAGCATTACCACTTACCTATCTTTTCCAAATCCAGGGCAGGATTTGCTACAGCAGTCTTGCAAGGCCTACTAGCCAGCCCTAACACTTCTTGACTGTCTCCACCCTTCCTCAGTTTTGGGAATCAACCCAAGTGTGATGACTGCAACAGCGAAACACAAAGAACATAGTACAGTTGTGTACACTTACCATAAATGTAGATATTCGAGTGTGTTCACTGTTGCAGTCCTGGTTTCCCTCCCTCTAGCCCTCTGGCTTTCTCTATTTATCTACCTCTACTCTCTATGGCTGTTCCTATTGGCATTGGTATTTACTTTTTACTGGTGGTGCTTCCCCACCATATACTAGCTCCCTATTTGGGGGCTCCTGACATTTGGGGCAAGAAAAACTGATGTAATGGCGTCGTTTTATTCCCCTGATGAACTGACGTCATGGAAGAAGTGACAGCATCTGACGCAGAAATACTAAGACAATGGTAGCTGACTAAGGGCTACCTGCAGGCAGATAACCCAAGTGTGATGACTGCAACAGTGAATACACTCGAACATCTACATTTATGGTAAGAGTACACAACTGTACTTTATCATTCCCCAATTTTAGTTGTGAATTTGGAAAGTGCTGCAAAAATGAAGTGTGTGTGTGTGTGTGTGGGGGGGGGGGCACAGATTTTGCAGTTGTGAGCTACAGCATTCCACAGTAACAATTTTGCACACTGAGATTTCCCAGTTTGCCAGCCTATGATTTTTCTTGTTGAAACTGAATTAGTTTTCAGTGTGTGTATCTTTTTTCCAGCTTATTTTGAATAGCTCCCGAATGCCCATGCAAGTGGATGGAGAGCCATGGGAACAGGGACCTTGCACTATCACCATCACACACAAAACCCATGAACTGATGCTTTGCCATGTGGGTGAACAGACAGATGATGACGACGATGATGATGATGATGATGATGAAGATGATGACTCTACCACATCCGAGAAAGGGCACTCAAATGAAGCAGAAGATATGGAGGAACACCTCTAACAGTCTTTTGAGTAAATTAGGCCTTATTCCATGAAAGCCATTTCTTTCTGGAGCGCAGGTGCTAAACGTCTTGATAGGTGAAAGTTTATCTCTCTGTTCATGTATGTAATGGCAGATAATCTCTCTGAGGACAATCAGATTGGTTTGCACCTTTGCTCATTTATATAGTAAGAAAAAATCTAACAGTCCTGTATTTCATAGATCATGGAAGCATTTTTGCTACAGAAGCTACATGAAGTACATATTTTTAATGGCTCATTTTTGCTGACACCAGGCAGTGTGCTTGTGAACTACTGTACAATTAAATATAAAATGCTAGACTTTTCTGTGTGACTAAACCATATATATATATATATATATATATATATATATATATATATATATATATATATATATATATATGCAGTATGCAGGTAATTATCTGAATATAAAGATTTGTTTTCCCCCCTCAGGAAGTGGTAGCTAGGTGCCTGAGAATGCAGAACAGTTTTGTTTAAACTGAATTGGTTTAGTAAAGAATCTTCTTTGAATCAGACTGTATCATGTTGCATAAGGCTTTGCAGTAATGTGTAGAAGAAATAATGGAGAGTTGGTGCATCTGAAGTGGCAATTAGTTCCACGTCTGCAAATCGTCTTGGGTTAGCACTGTCTGACTGGCCCCAATATGAAGAATTTGTGCTTATTTTCTTGCACTTCTACTTTTTTTGAATTAGTGTTGCGGCATCCACTGCTAAATATATATTTTTTTACAGATAACATTTGTATTTATGATTGTAGATATTCTAAATGTTTAAAAAAAGGAGTGTAGAATGTCGTGCTTTTGTTTTATAATTTTATAGTGGAACATATGCCTCAAACACTGCACTACTGATGTTGCTGTTATAGTTTGCAAAAATGGATGTAGTTTGTTTTTAATTTCAGCTTTTAGTGCAACACATCTTATAAGCCACTTGACAAACATGGAAATGAATTACTGTAAGTATATACTTTTTGTTTAAGTTAATGGTGTCCAGGCATTTTGAATACTGTAGAGTGAATGTATAATAAATTTGTTTTGCCTCCACTTTGATATCTTGAGAATCTGTAGTATAGTACTGACTACAGACGAAAGCAAGCCTTTTGAATATGAGCAGTGTTTTTATTCGTGTTAGTCTTTTTGAATTGTTTTCTGGTGCTCTTTGAAGGGGCACTGGTAATGCTGAGGAAGAAACCTCATCTAGGCCCAGGACTGTTACCTTGTCAGTGACAAAATGCAGGCAGTCACTGTGACTAGATGCTGTGCTGCTTGCTTGCGGATTGCCACCTATTGGACTGTTTGAGAATTGACGTTTGCCAGGTA
This sequence comes from Protopterus annectens, assembly GCF_019279795.1. Taxonomy (NCBI): domain Eukaryota; kingdom Metazoa; phylum Chordata; order Ceratodontiformes; family Protopteridae; genus Protopterus; species Protopterus annectens. The sequence continues at coordinate 1,426,900,561 of NC_056746.1, read as the reverse complement.
GCATAATTCTCGCATCGTTCATTTTTGTCTGTCACTCATTGTTATTTAGGACATTTGCAGTCTGTTCACTTCCATGTGTTGAAAACACTACCCCTGATGCACTGAAACAAAGCCCTTTGTCCTGTAGTTGTAAGCAGAAGTGATTGTAAGGTGTGTATTGACAAGTGAACCAAGTTGTGGCCAGTCAGCAGTAGTAGCAGAAAATGTACTCACAGATGTCTGTATAGTGCAGTATGGGCAGAAAGAAAGTATTGCCCCAGAAACCATATCATGAAAGATGAGGAAAAATATGGAACTGCAGGCATGAGAGAAGTTATCTTCACCAAGCACTTTAGTTTGCTTTAAATTTTGTTCACATAATTAAAGATGCCACTTTTATTTTTCTGGTTATTGCCATTTATGAACATTAGGTTGCAACTGTAGATGATTTTTCTTGTAAGCCCATTTCCCACTGCTCCTGTAACACCTCTGTTCACTTGTTATGATACTATTCTGATTCTGATAAGGCAGTGTAATTTGTATTAACTCAGATTGGTGTAAGCAAGCAATAATGCCCAACAGGGTGTGTGTTAGTGTGCAAGTTATGCCCACCCCAGGGGTGTTATGAGGCCTGATGGTAGAGGCCTGGAAGGGCGTTATTTACACAGTAACACACACCCTGGAGGGCATTATTGAGCTTGGAGAATTGGGATGTATGTAAAATTCTTGTATTTTACTTACTTATTTTTTTCTTAGTGTATTTTTTTATATGTATTTTTGATGTAAAGTAGTTCCACCGCCTAATATTTCAAACTTCCCGTATTATATGTAAATGGTGTTGGAGGAACTATTTTACATCTAAAACATAACATTTTCAAAAAATATCCAGGTATTTGCTTAATTTTTGGGGGGGAGGGGCTTAGTTCTAAATTATGTGATTTGTTGCTAGTCATTGAGGATTGAAGTTATTACATATTGACAAATATTTGAGTTTCAGACTTTATTTCTTACAGAAAATGCATGCTAAAACAAATCCATTTTTTCATGATACTTTGTAATTTTATAAGTGCAATATTGTTCAGAGCTCTTAACTGGTGCTGCCACTGTTCGATCTTACCCCTGCAACATAAACACAGTCGTGATTCAGAAAATGCATGCTAACACAAATCCTGTTATTCAAGCAAGTTTGCAATTTTATACGAGTAATATCTGTTCTTATTTATGAACCTTTGTGCCCCCTTTATTTTGGGCTGTATCCAGATACCTTGAGCTAAGGGGTCAGGAGGAATACAAACCTCTTAAATGCTCCTGCTGCCACTGTCAGTGACTGTCATGCTTCACATACGTACATATATTTGCACATACATACACACACACACACTTTTGCTGTCATTCATGCAAGCACGCATACACTCACACACGCAGACAGAAACATAAAAACAAACACAGACGCACACACTTTTCTTTCTTATGTTTTTTTTATTTTTACATTCACTAAACAACAAAAACGCTGCTTAACGAGTGTAAAATAATGGCTCAGTCAGTCTTGCTCACACTGTCGTGTATGCATGCATACACACGCGTGCGTGCACGCACACACACACGCACGCACACACACGCACACACACACACACACACACACACACAAACACTTTCCTGTTTTGTTTTATTCTTCTTTATTTTATACTTGCTGTACAGCAAACACGCTGCTTAGTGAGTGTGAAATAAAGGTGGCCTTTAACTTTCTTTCAGTCTAAGCTGCACAGCAGTTTAATACGCTGCTATGAAGTGGCAGACTCATTTTTCAGAGGGCATTATTTGCACATTAACAACCTGCTGGAAAACCTTCATTCTCAATCAGGGTTCCAGTGTACTGGTTGTCCCTTCTCTAAGTAGCTATATTATCTGGACACCTCATTAATTCCTACTGTGTACTGTTTCATTGTAGATGTTCTACAGATTGGCTTCATCTCATTATTGTATTGTAACTCTAACCTGAAATAGGGTTTTCAGTCTCATGCCAGCTGCTAGAGCAAAGACTTGTCTTAGTAAAAGACAACTGTACAGCATTCTTGGTTGTGATGATCAAGTGATGCTGTGTATACCCAGTGCTTGACCTGTGTACGTCTCCAGGAACACCTTTGCCATACTAGTTAGTAAGTGGGTAGTTATGAAACTGTAGAGTGGCTGGTGAATTCAAAGTAGTAACATTTACATGTTCTTGGTGTTTCTGTGCACAAGATACTGATTAACATGAAGTGCTTTCTGTAGATTCAAGAACTTGCTTGATTGCTTAGTAGTAAGTTTTTAAGTCTGAGGTTGCGTCAGCTATTAGCTAGTAATGATATTTTTGCTTCCATAAAAGGCATCCAATTTGTTAGTATGTATAAGCTGTAGACAGAGAAATCAGTTTACTTTAAATGGAGATGAGGTTTGTAAAGCTGTAGAGTAGCATGTGAAAAGGGGTCTAGTGAATGAGTAATGTAACTTATGGAAAAATATTTCTGTAATTCCAACATAAATTCTCATGCTTCTGTTACTCGCTGGGCAGATTTTTAATTTATAAAGCATGCGCTAAACATTTTTGCGGTGGTTATAGTAAAGCAAAGGAAATTTTGAACCTGCCAGAATTTTAGCTGAATGATTCTGAAAGAAGAATAAGCCAAACAGCAAGGCACCGACATTTTCTTCTTTGGCATGCAGCATGTGTTTTCAGAGCTTCGCTTGCTTGATACTTTGTTGCACACATGTACATTTCATGGTCACGTGGGCTATAGGAAAAGGCTGCTTTAACCTGCATTTGGAAGTTTTTGTTTACAAACATCCACTGGCATAAGAAATTGTAATGCAGATGACCTGAGCTGAAGCTAATCATTACAAACTAATTCTGCAGAATCTTACAATGTCCTTCTCTTCCTTTGATGCAGTATTCTTAGTGTGAGATTTCTTGCCTCATGTGACCCGAACATCGACTCCTATGCAAAACCTTAAGATTGGTTGCTGTAGATGCGTAGGACGTCACACGTAGGGCCATAAACCAGGGACCTTAAATGTGATGTCTGCACGCACAGACCCCAGAACTTTTCAGCCGCAGATGACATCACATCGATAGCTTCACTCCTACACTCGAAGACTTTTCCATTCCTTTTACTTGAGCTTGGTTAGCTGTTTTATATTAGCCAATGTCACCTAAGAAGGGCAAAGGTGTCAGATACCCTATAAAGATACGCACAACTTTTGTGTCTTTTGTCTAGGGGAAGGAAGACAATCATACTGCTTGTTCCAATCTTTTGTACCGAAGACCCTCTGCAGCCATTTAGAGAACCAATATCTCAAAAAACTTGAGCTTAGGATGGATCCCAAGTCAGCTGTTCCAACTGAACCACCACCACAGAAAAAGGCCAAAGTTTCCAGGCCTACCTCTGCTGCCTCTCCGCCATTGGACATCCTGCCAGCTTCCAATCTAGGGGTTGAAGGACGTCCGACAGAGCCGACTATTTCAACGGCTCCCACTGAGGAAGCCACTTCAGAAGTAACGGCTGGCACGTCCGCAGAGATAGCCCAGACGCCGGTCCCTACCGAAGTCGAGGGGGAACCAGGATCGGTCTGATGACCTTTAGAGACTCCAATTCCTAAGACTCAGGCCGCTGAGCCTAGGCCTTCTCCCAGACCTACACCTAGTAAGCAAAAACAAAAAAACTAAGCGTTTGACTCCTACCCCTGAAGGAGTTCCAGATTGGCAGTCATTCACTAGCTCTTTGATGCAGGCCTTTATGGCTCTGAGGTCTAAAGCCTCTTCACCCTTCACTCTCCCTGTGCTCAGCCCTAGGCCTGCCTCTGTCATTTCTCTCCCCTTGCAGAGTACCCAAGAAGGAGAGGAGGGACTAGAACCTTATTACTCTTCTTCTGAAGAGTCCATCTCTTATGCATCCCATATTGCCTTCTCCTTTGGAATACTATTCCCCAGATGAGGAATCCATTGAAGGAGACTCCCCACCAGAGGACATTACCTTTGGTGAAACTATAACCAAGATGAAAGAGTACTTCAAATGAGACACTACCCAGATGACTGATACCCAGAGGAGATATTTTGAACTCCTTCAAGTGGAGTCTCCCTCCCCATTAGCCATCCCACCTGTCTTACCTGCCTATCTGGATGCTTTTGCCTCTGCATCCAAGAATCCTGACTCTCAACCACCTGCACGTAAAAGACCTGACAGGTTTTGTAAGGTACCTGATGAACAAAAATTCTTAGTTAACCCCCCCCCGGGCAGATCATGCAGTTATTGCTGTCTCTCCGGACAAGCAATCTGGACCATTTCCCTCTGCATCTCTTCTGCCTACTGATAAAGACAGCAAAAGCATGGACAGGATTGAGAAAAAAGTGTACACCTCCTCCACCCTGGCTTTCCATGCTATCAATTACCAGACACACATGGTAAAATATACCCTAGACCTTGTTTCACAAGCCTCCAATATCCTGGCTGCCACACTTGACTGACTCACTAAGTCTGGCATAACATCTAAACTGTCTCTGGCTTCACAGGTAGCCAGACATTCCATTCGGTGCTGTTATGCAGCAGAGGCCTCTGCTAAGTCAGCTACTTCTGCTTCTGTCCTCCGCAGATATTTTGACTTTGCGTGCAACCTCTTCCTGAAGACTTCAAAACTAAAATTATGGAAGCCCCATTATACCATAATCTTTCGTTTGGTAAACAATCTGCAGAACTTTTTAAAAAACCTGCAGGAGAAAAGCAAGGATCTGCAGGACATCAAGCATTTGCTTGTGTCCCCTATTCCTAAGTATTACAGGAACTACCCTGCTAAGACTTAATTTGTCAGAAGAACCCCTTCTTCTGGCACCCCCTCTTCCACCAGGCACAGGAGAGGAACCAGAAGGCAAACCTACTCCTTTCCTATTACCTCTCAACCAACTCCTAGATAGCCATTTCAGAATAGAAATGCACCCAACACTGCGTGACTGCCTTACCCATCTGCCTTTGTCAGCCCGCCTAACCCACTGTTTACCATTTTGGAAAACCATCACTTCAGACCAATGGGTACTGACTATCATTCAAAATGGATGCTTCCTTGGAGGGAAAAGCTTATCCCAAGGCCCATTCCCTTTCCACCCAAAAATGAAATCCACCTCCTGACAAATTCTTCTAGACCTCCAAAAACTAGGAACAATAGAACCTGTTCCTTCAGGGCAGGAAAGAAAAGGGTTTTACTCAAGACTCTTTCTGGTCCCCAAAAAGGATGGCCTTTGGAGACCTGTACTGGAGCTATCCTTCCTAAACCAATTCCTAAAAGTTCCATCATTCAAAATACTTTCCCTTCCAACCTTTCTCCCTCTTATATCCCAGCACAGGCCTTCATGGTCAAACTGAATTTAAAGGAGGCTTATCTCCATATCCCCATAAAACCCTCCAACAGAAAATTCTTATGTTTTTCTGGACTCTGCTCTCATTTTCAATTTACAGCCTTGCCTTTGGTTTGTCTTCTGCACCCAGGGTATTCACAAAATGCCTAGCCCCAGCCATTGCTTACTGCAGGACCCAAGGTATCTGTGTCCCTACTTATACAACATTCTCCTTCTAGCAGAGAAATAAGCCCACCTCCTAGACCACCTCAGGTTCACCACCACCCTTCTTCAAAACCTGGGTTTCACCCTCAACATAAACAAATCATCCTTGCTCCCACAGCAAGAGAAAATGTTTCTGGGCTGCAGAATCAGGACAGATTTCTCTTTCTTTCCCAGGAAAAGGTCCACTCCCTCTCCACTCACTTTCAAAACCTTTTACTGGAACCCCAGACTTCTGCAAGACAATTCCTGCAACTCCTGGGGCGTATGGCAGCCACCATTCCTAGGCTTCCCTTAGCAAGAATGCACATGCAGTTCCAATGGTACCCCAAAAATGTGTGGTCACAACACCAACACTCCCTGAAGAAGCAAAAAGAAGCATATCAGTGTCAGGGAAATGGCTGCAGTTCTTATGGCCCTGGATGCTTTTCTTCTTGCCTAACCCCTGGGCTCCCTTCTAATATTCACAGACAACACCACAGTCATCTGGTATCTCAACAAACAAGAAGGGACCAAAGCCTACCTCCTTTGCAGAATTACTCTACAAATTTGGGACCTCGCCTCCAGGCACAGCTTGTCCCTGCAGGCCTTATACATCCCCTCTCAGGACAACAAAAATCTTCTCTACAGCACAAGTGGATATTGAACAGAGAGACCTTTCTAGACATTGTCCACCTGTGGGGCACTCCTCAAGTGGATCTGTTTGCCTCCACCTAGAACAAACAACTGAGTAATTTCTGTACCAAGGGTCACTCCCCACTTGCTTGGAGAGTAGATGCCTTCAGCATTCCATGGAAGGGACTGTTTCTATATGCTTTCCCCCTTCCCTCTAATCCAAAAGGTTTTACCGAAAATCAGGAAGGACAAACCAAAAATCTTGCTGGTGACCCCCTACTGGCCTAGGCAACACTGGTTCCCCCTACTTTGCCCACTAGTCAAGGGCAATCACCACAAGTTACTCCCACAAGGTGGACCTTCTCACACAACAAAAGAGAACCCTAATCCATCCTCACCTACAGATGTTAGCAGTAACACTCTGGGTGATAAACTTCTAATCCCTTTTAGGCACCAGTACTCAGAGGATGTGCTTACAGTCCTGAGGGAGGCCAAGAAACCTGCTACTACAAAATCATACTTATCAAAATGGGAGAGATTCTCCAAATGGTGTCTACATAAGGACATGGACCCCAGCCAAGGAGAACTTTCCCTAGTCCTTGTTTATGCATTTGAACTCATTAAGGATGGCTTTTCTTACTCCTCAGTGAAAGTGTACCTTTCAGCCATTTCTGTCTGCCTGCCTCTAGATCCCCCTTTGCTATCCAGGCTAGATGCTAAACTTTTCCTGAGAGGGTGCTTACACATCAGACCACCTAGAAAACCCATCCCACCACCCTGGGACATAAACTTTGTCCTGGAAAAACTAACACTGGCCCCCTTTGAGCCAGCTAGCAATGCTACTTTACAATTGTTTACGTGGAAGACTGTACTGCTGGTGGCCATCACTTTTGCTAGGAGAGTGTCAGAGTTACAGGCTGTCATGACCTGCTCCCCATCACACACGGTCTTCCACAAGGACAGGGTGACTTTATGCACTAACCCTTCCTTCATGCCCAAAGTGGTAAATGAACTGTCCTTAAATCAATCTATTCACTTGCCTACCTTCTTCCCTCTCCAACTAACAATAGTGATAGGATTGTCCATTCCCTGAATGTACACAGACAACTGAGAGTCTACCTAGATAAAACTAAGTCCTTCAGAAAATCTGACCAACTATTTGTCTTCTTCCACCCCAGGGCTATGGGCAAGGCGTTTTCCAAGCAGACTATTTTGTGTTGGATCAGAAAATTCATTTTCTTCTGCTACTCACACCATGACAAGCACTTACCCAATGGGGTGAGAGCTCACTCCACCAGAGGCATGGCTACTTCCAAAGCCTTCCTCAAAGGGCTGGACATAGCTTCCATTATGGAAGCTGCCACCTGGTCCACTATTCACACTTTCACCAAACACTACAAGCTGGATCAAGTCTCCAGAACCAGGGCAGGCTCTGCTAGAGCAATTCTGAAGAGGTTTCTGGAATCTTCCACTTCTACCTCCACCCTTCCCTCTAACTGTGGTACTCCCACACTAAGAATACTGCAACATAGGAATAGAGGGGACATAGAATAGTTGTGTAAAATCTTACCATAACCATAGATGTCTTTCTCTTCCATGTTGCAGTATTCCTTCCCTCCCTCCATCCCCCCCGTATTAAGTTTGGACTATGGACCCAGCTCTTGGGTACTAGAAAGCTCTACCCTTCACCAAGAGCAACTAGCCAGCATATAACACTTGACACTTCTGGTCGACAATCACTTATTACTCTTTTTGGGACTATCTGTCTGGCCTTCAAGTTCTAAGGTTTGTGCATGCAGATGTCACATTTAAGGTCCCTGGTTTATGGCCCTGCGTGTGACATCCCATGTACCTACAGCAACCAGGCTTAAGCTTTTGTATAGGAGCCAACATTCGAGTCACCTGAGGTGGGAAATCCCACACTAAGAATACTGTAACATGGAAAAGAAGGGCAACTATGGTTATGGTAAGATTTTACACTATTCTTTCCATTTAGTAATTTGCACAATTGTACTTGTGTAACATAGTTCTTGAACTTTGATATTCTGTGTTTACAGCTCAGTCCAAGTGATAGGATGATTATGATCTCGCTTGAGGTTGTATTTTCTTGTGTACTGGATACTCCACGGGCCCTTTTTCTTGCCAGATATTACTGTATTGGGGTATACTTCCTTGCAAGCACTTGTTTCTTGCTTATTTACACATGCTGATCTTGCATGCATGATTGGCTTTTTCTGATTGCATGGACTGTACCTACTAATCTGCAAGAATGTTTTTTTAGAAGTGTGCATGGATGCAGGAGATCTGTTCACTGTCTTTGTTGCTTCAATGACTGTTTCACGGACTTGTTTTGTCCGTTGGCTTATAGTTATGTACCAGGCTAGCTGCCCTTGGGGCCATGTTAAGCCTAGCTAGTTTCCCTAGTTGTGTTCAAATCCCATTTGGTTAGAGACTGGCCTTACTCATCCATTGGTCAATGGTCAATAATTGTTTTATTACCCCTAATGAGAGTAAATGGGATTATACCATAGATAATTTGACAGGATCCATGCAAACAATAAAGGGTTTAGGAGATGTCCCTGTCTATTAATAGTACAGGGGGCAGTCCTGGTATAAATTTAGTGTTTCCCATCCATTTGTCAAAGTTACGCTTGAATATGGGCATGTAGCCATGGTGGTGCAGCAGTAGCGTTGTTGCCTCACAGCAAGAGGTTCTCCCGTTTGATTCTCGGCTGGAGTGCCTTCTGTGTGAAGTCTGCATGTCCTCCCCGTGGTCGAGTGGCATTCGAAAGACATGCATGAATGGGTGTGCCTTCGTTGAAGGTTGGGCATTGGGCTGGCACCTCAGCACCATAAAAATCTACTGCCAATCATTAGCGGACCGGAGTTCTGCTGTGGTGACCCCTAACTGGGAAAAGCCAAAAGAAGAACAATTCTTGAATATGGGCATAGATGAACTTTGTTTTATGTGGCTGGAGATTCTGTTCCAGAGCAGCAGTATCCTGTGCACATTATACAAGTTCCTCCAAACCATTCTGTTGCAGAAGAAGTTTAGATCTCTAGACCTTTGTGGAGGTGAACGCAGCCATAAATTTATTGTTTATGGGAAATTAGTCATTCATATGTCTATGTGTATACTGGAAGGTAGGCTTGAAAAAGACTGACACTGATGTCAAATAATTTGTATGCTAAATGGGTTATGTCTGTTCTCTACCCACGAGCACTACATCAGTTAAAGATGCACAAGGTGGCTGTGGGCCAGCTGCAACTCACCCTTGAGAATTGATAACCTCCAACTGCAGTAAACCTAACCTGTCTACTATAATTCTGTCATCTTGCTGGAGAATGTAAAAACAAAAATAAATAAAATAAAATCATTTTGGAAAAGTGAAAATTCCTTTCATAACTTATATGGCTAACACAGACATAACCTGGATTTCAGGATGGAAGATACTGTAACACTAAAGTGAGTGTGATATACATGGGAAGGCATGAATACTGATATTCAGTAGATGTGACAGCTGATAATGCCTTTGGTTTGGGTAGTCCAGGCTATCCAGGATCACTAAACAGATGGTGGTTCTGCCTCTGCGGAGTAACTTGTGGGAGTAAGAGTAAAAATAGAATTACAGATGAGTTAAATGTAACATAGCAAGACACTAGAAGGAACCAAGTCCTGTGTTGCAGGTAGGAAGGAACACTATAGAATGGATGAGAAGAAAAGTAATTGTTGAGATTATGTGGTAGATGTGGTTGCCAAAGAAGTGGGGACTAAGGTAGGTGTTAAGGGACAGTATTACTCAGCTTTTCGGGAGTGCTGTGTAGGATAACATTTGTGGTAGCTGACTTGATCAGGGGATGGGGTTATAAGCATGCTGTTATTAAATAAGATGACTGCAGGCTTTTAAATTAAATGCAGATGCATTTTTGTACAAGTTTAAAAGACCAAAGATGGCCAGTCTTTGTGCATGTTTTGGGGATATGTAAAATAGTATATACTGGCATATAATACTTGTAAGTCAAGAAGAAATAATACAGAGAGTAGAAAGGGATGTTTATCAAGTTTTGCTATGTTGGGATATACCATAGCAGATGTATTATTGTATTTTGTGATGACCTGTCTGTTGTGTGCACTTAAGGAAATTACAAATGACAGTCAGTACTGGCACATTCATCAAATACAAGACTGATACAGATTATGAAGTTTAACTCCCTCTAGTTAGAATGTTCTCAGATTGCTATGTGGGCCAGTTACACACATGTTATGTATTATGTGAAGGATGCCCAAATTTTCCAACTTCTCAGTCATTGAATGAAGAGCTGTGAAGCAGTTTTAATAGTAGATGTTTGCAGTACATGAGTGTCAAACTGCTCATGTAGAGAATACAACTGGAGATGTATATAGCAATACATCAGTACACAATTTGTATTATATACAGACTTGTTGCGCAACATACATACTAATGGGAAGCAGGTTTGTTTTTTTAGTATTTATATGTGAACACTGATACCATGGAAATTTGTTCTGAATACATACTATACAGGCATAGGAAGTAGAAGTTGTTTATTACATTGTCATTCTATAAATACTAATTACTTTTTTGAATGTTAATGTTTACTTCACCATTGTTTACTGCATGCAACCATAAAGTGCAGGAGACACCACATACACACATCTGTATAATGGCTCAAGCTGAGGAAAACTGGAAGTTTCTTTCAAACAGGTATATCTTTAAAGGCAATATATTTTACAAAATGCTTGGGCGTCTATGTCTCATGAAAGTAAATATGCTTACTCCCAAGGTCACACCTTCTTATAAATAAAGGTCAGACTTGGTTTCATAGCAAAATGATCTGAAGTTTGTTTTATATATATATATATATATATATATATGTGTTTACATAGATGTGTGTGAATGTATACATGTATGTGTATATATGGGTGAACTTTAAATTGTCAACTGCTACATAGGTTCATAGGTTAGTACTAAGCTAACTGCCCTTGCAAGCCATTTTAAGCCTAGCCAGTTATCCCTTGTGAAACTCAAACCTCGCACCTTGTGTTTGCAAGGCAAACACCTTAACCATTAGGCCACCCTCCCAACCGTCATGAACACACCAAACATTGAGCCGTAATCAATGAATATTCTCAACACTGTAAAGAAAGAAAACGTGTAAAACATATTTTAACCCTTCCTTTTAATTATATACACCATAGGAGGTGGCCCTTTCCTTGCTGTTATGCATTCTCGGGGTTGGAATGTGTAAGTAGCAGGGGGGTGTTGTATTCAATTTTTTTTCCGATCTTTTGGGATTGACGCTTTTCTATTTCAAACATCTTAACATGATTAAATATAATAGATCCAGTCCAAACGTACACACACACACAGGTCCCATGAGTTTTGTTATGGCTGGTTTGATCAATGATCAGTTTGTTGAGCCCGATTCATTAATGGCTGGCTTGTAGAGAGGTAGTAGGAAGGATAGCAGGACTCACCCCCCCACCTTCACTACCCATGTTACAGCTCATCTTTTCTGAGTCAGATTTCAGTGAACTAGTCTTAGTAGTGTAAGACTCTGTGTAACATGGCTTTAAAATCATTTAGATACTTGACTATATAAAATTGCCTGTCAGGCTATCAGCAGAACTTTTAGCGACTGCTGTTCTATTAATTGCAAGATGTCGGACACCCATCAGAATGGAAGTGTCTGTGTAGAACTCTGCTTTTAAAGGGGAGTAAACTCCCATGTACCTCCCCACACCTCTGCATCTCTGTGTATATTAACATTGATTCTTATTTATAATGAAAATTGTATAATATGTTGGAGCTTTTCTCCCTGGGCCTCCGCTGAAAAAGGGCTCTTATGCTCAGTCGGACAATCCCAGTCAACAGATGTAAAATAAATAAATAAAATTGAGACTACACAAAACAGGGGAAAAGGAGAAACATTCTTATGGCCACTGCTACAAGATCTCACAGCAGTGCAGCACTACTTCAGTGTAACAAGCTGTTTAACCAAAATGTATCGAGGTTTTGCTGTCACCTGCCAGTAGTCAATAAGAAGGTGTGTGTGTGTGTGTGTGTGTGTGTGTGTGTGTGTGTGTGTGTGTGTGTGTGTGTGTGTGTGTGTGTGTGCGCGTGCGCATGCACGCTTATTCTTTAGTAATGGATTTTTTTAAATTTTAAGTATCTCAATTGCTATTCTTGTGGGCATTAACAACTGAAATGCTTGTTTATAAAAACCTGAAGTGTGATAAGTTAGGACATAAGACTGTTCATAGGTTCATAGGTGTGTACTAGGCTAATGGCCCTGAAGCCTTTACAAGCTTAACCCATAGGATTACCCTGGCATTATGCCACCCAACCTTAGTTCCCAGTGCCTCTGTCAAGTAAAGCCACTGGAGTGATCCTTGGGGTGAATTTTCTATTTCCCATCCACTCATCAAGATTTCTCCTGAAGAGGGCCAATGAGGTGCTCTGCTTGACATGTATGGGAAGTCTATTCCATAGCATGGGCAGTCTCTGGGTTATGAACCTGTCCCTCCAGTATGTTCTGTTGATTGTGGTAATAGGTTCATAGGTTCATACTAGGCTATCTGCCCTAGGGCATTTATAAGCCTAGCCAGAGCTTTCGCCACCCATTTTAAATTAATTTTGCTATGCCCTTTTTCGAGGTTAGTATACTGTGCCTCTGTCTAGCAGTGACACAGAAGTGATACCCGGGGTAAACCTATGATCTCCCATCCACTCATCAAGATTCCTCTTGAAGAGAGTCAATGAGGGACTCTGCCTAACCTGGACTGGGATTTTATTCCAGAGTGAAGGGAGCCTCTGGGTTATGAATCTGTCCCTCCAGCATGTCCTATTTATTTCAGTGCTGAGGTTCAAGTCTCTCGAGCGCGTAGCTCGATGGGATTTGGATTTTCTGAGGTGCAGTATGTCCATTAATTCCGGGTTGGACATGGCTTTATACGTCAGGCACAGATCGCCTCTGAGCAGGTGGTATACCACTGAGTAGAGCTGGAGTTTCTTTAACGGGGCAGCATACGTCATCTGTTTGAGCCCTTTGATCCTCTTGGTGAGGTACTTTTGGGGTCTTTCCAGTTGCTGCAGGTGTCTGGTAAGGTACATCCCAAAAGGGGCATTGTACCCAATTATGGGCCTGATGAGGGATGAGTAAAGAGGCACGATGACCTCCCCTGATCTAGATGTGAATCCCTTCATGATTAGGTGGGCTATATAAAATGTTTTTCTAACCACTTTGGCCACGTGGTTGTCAAATGAGAGATTGCTATCAACTTGGGTCACCAGGTCCCTAATTACTTCTTCTGTACTTAATGGATTACCACCTATGTGGTAATTTGTGGGCACTTTGTTTTTGTCAAAGGGGATGACTATACACTTTTTGGCGTTTAGCTTGAGGCCATGGCTCTGGCACCAGTTGTCTGTTTCTATGAGGCCCTTTTGGAGGATGCTTGTGTCGGCTGGAGAGTCGATTATGGCGCCCAGTTTGAAGTCATCTGAGAACTTGGTCAGCCACAGTCCTTCCGTGTTGGCCTGTACCTCTGACAAATGTATACCGAACAAGAGAGGTCCCAGGACTGAGCCTTGTGGGATGCCACTTGTAACTGGTTTGGAGTCTGACATGGCTCCAGCAATTCTAACCATGTGGGTTCTGTTCTTGAGCCAGTTTGCAACCCATCTAGTGACATAGGGGTTTATATTTAAGCTGGTGAGCTTATCTATAATGCCCGAGTGGGATACTGTATCGAAGGCTTTTGCGAGGTCCAGGTAGGCTGTGTGGACCACCTTTTTCTTGTCAATGGCCTTGGTGACTGTTTCAAAGAAATCAACCAGGTTTAAGAGGCAGGATCTGCCCTTAACAAAGCTGAACTGGGTAGGATCCAGTGTCTGTAGGTCCCCAATATCTTTATTTATGAGGTCCATGATGACCCTTTCCATAGCTTTGCAGACCAAGCTAGTCAGGCTTATGGGGCAATAATTTACAGGATCTGTTGAGGCACCACCTTTGTGGAGAGGGGCCACTGTTGCTGTACGCCTCTCTTTGGGTACATATCGTGTAGTAAGGCTGAGATTGAACAGTAGTTTTATGTTTGGGTTTAACTCTTCTTGGAGTTCATGTAGGATGCAGCCCGGGACACCGTCTGGTCCCATTGATGCTGTGTTTTTTGCTTTGGAGAGGGCAGCTCTTACCTGAGCATCTGAGATGTCGGGGGGGGGGGCAGCACTCTGCTGGGATAGATATTTGCCCTTGTGGTGGGGAGACGTTTGCGCTGAACCTGTCAGCTAGGATGTTGGCAATGTCTGTGGGTTTGGTGTATTTTTTGTCATTTTGGACTAATTCTGAGCATATCTGGGAATTCCCACCCAGGTTCCTAACATAACTAAAGAAAGCCTTGTGATTATCCTTAGTGTCCTGTGCAATTTTTCTCTCGAAGCTGGCCTTAGATGATTTTATGAGTGCCCGTAGTTTTTTGCTAATACTGATCAGAGATGCCGTCCCTTTTTGGATTTTGCTATATCATGTAGTAGCTTCCTCCTTCTATTGTATAGTTTGTTTATGGCTGGGGTCCACCAGACAGGACGTCTGCCTTTGGAGGACTGGGTCTTGGTTTTATTTGGGATTGCATGATCCATGCATTCCTGAAGGTGTTCATAGAATGCGTTTATAAAGGATTCTGCGGTCTGGGCCGTATTTTCCACAGGCCTGGGGGCTTTGAAGGATTCCACCTCGGTTTTGAGGAGTGTGAAATTTGTTTTAGAGAAGTTTTTCACTGTGGTTTTCAGGGCAGGGGGTGGAGTCGGGATGGGAATATCCAGTGAGATTAGTTTATGGTCTGATCTTACCAATGAGGGATACACTTCTGGTCTGGCGCATAGAGTCCTCATGTTGGTGATGATCAGGTCCAGTATGTTTTCCCCTCTTGTGGGAGTGGTAACAAGTTGTTCCATAGCATTTGAGTTTAGAAATTCTAGGAACCTTTGGGCTAGGGTGTTGGAGCTAGAGTAATGCTCCCAGTGTATGTTTGGGTAGTTGAAGTCACCCAATATAATGGTGTTTGGAGAGACCTTCATATTTTCCAGTGTTCTCAGGAAGGCCGGGTGGGGTTCCTGGGTTTGGGAGGGTGGGCTGTAGCAGGCTATAAACTGTAAGGCAGTTTTACCCACTGTTAGTTGCACATGGATAGTCTCTGATGCTTTGTGCTGTGCCACCAGCCTGGAGGTGTGGGTATCTTTGACGAATATTGATACTCCCCCTCCTTTTTTGGTTCGGTCCAAGTTTTGGGGCCGAAAAGCATGATATGAGGTATAACCTGGTAGTGCTGGGGTGCTCTCGGGAGCCTTGAACCAGGTTTCTGTTACTGCACAGATATCGATGTTCTCCATGCTAAGGAGAGTTTCGAGTGCGTGCATCTTGATGTTTAGACTTCTTGCATTGAGTAGCATCACTCTTAGTTTCTTATCCCTTGTGATACCTATGGAGGTGGGTTTGTCTTTTGAGCCTTGCCTAAAAAGGCACTATGGGGGTAGCAAGAGCCTTTGCCAATATCCGAAAGCCCAGCGGTGACAGGTGCAAGCCGTCCCTAGCGAAGCATCGTGGCTTGTCGAGCATGTCATCCCAGGCTGACAGGCATTGGATCCCCTTTGAATGACACCAGTACTTAAGCCAGTTGTTGAAATTGATCATGTTGTCTTCATATTGTGGCATCATTCTTGGTGAGGGTAATATGCTTCTCAAGGTCAGGGTCATACCGGCCTGGGCTACATGCTCAGAGAGAGCTCCTCTATGTCTCTTTTCATGTAGTCCAGGGAGGTATGTCTCAGGTCATCCGCACCAGTTGGAGTGACCTGAGTGCTTGTGTTATGTGGCGGATCCTAGCGCCCGACAGGCAGCTCACCGTGACCTTCTCCTTGTTCAGCCTGGTGAGTGGGACATCAGTGTGCCTGACGATAGAGTCACCTATTACAAGTGTATCAGGTGTGTTGTTTAGCCTTAAGGGCTGTGACTGTTTGGCACACTGGCTTTGTGAGCTATGTGTTGCACGTGTTTTGTTTTGGGGTAGCGGTTGCTTGGGTGTCTGCTTTGGAGGTCTCTGCTGCTTAGGCAGATTTTTATTTAGAGCCTCCGAGTATGTTTTTGTGTGTTTATGTGTTTGGTTTGCTGTCGTGGTAGGTCTATGTGAGACTGGAATTGTAGTGAGTGTGGTTTCCTTCTCCTCCTAACTGGTTTTGCCAGTACTGAGTTGAGAGAGCTTAGCCTCCAGTATGGCTATATGGTTGCATCTCTCACATGTGTTGGAATTTGTTGGGAGGAGGAGAGGGTTGTCTGTGTACATGAGGCAGTTGTAACATTGCCTCAAGATTCCCAGATTCACCTGCTGGACCGGAGAGAAGATTGACAACTGACCTTTGGACATGCTAGAATAGTATTCAAGGGGAGTTTGTGAGGGTGCAGTGCTTTTAATTTTTTAGTGCTGACTTATATAATTGCTTTAATGAGCAAGTGCCAGGTAACTTAAATGCAATGTGTTATAGGTAACTTAAATGCAAAAACGACAAACAGTAACTTTCTTTCAAGTGAAACAAGGAAATAAGTACAGTCAGCAATGCAGATATCACTAGGGATCCACAGTAGCGCTGAAAAGCTGCGTTTTAGGTGGAATTAGCATTTCAGGGAAATAACAAGTAAAGAAACAACAAGCATACAAACAAAGCTAGATTCAGCAGGCCTGGGTCTAGTCTATGCTACAGCAAACAAGGTGTACCAATTTCAGTAAGAAACAGTTCAAATATGCAGGCACTATAAGCCTTTAACCAGAAATTCCCAGCTCAGAAGGGCAGAGTCCAGCCTCTCCTCCCACAAGAGTGCAGACCACGAACCTTCTTAATGTAAAATAACTGGCCTGAAGCCCAAGTGCTTAAACCAGAACTAATACAGAATAACAGACACTGAGCCCTCAATCAGCAGTTCCCAACTTAGAAGGATGTAAGCTACCTGTCCTGCCACCACAGTGCAGGCCACAAACCTTCCTAATGTAAAACAACTTGTCTGAAGCCAAAGTGCTTAATCCAAAAGACTTAGAATGATAGCTACACTTTAATCAAGTTACTACCAAGCAGTAATAAATACAATTGAATACTTTAAAGAATGCCTGGATTAGTGCTCAAGTCATACAAACAAAGCTAGATTCAGCAGGCCTGGATCTAGTCTATGCTACAGCAAACAAGGTGTACCAATTTCAGTAAGAAGCAGTTCAAATATGCAGGCACTGTAAACCTTTAACCAGAAATTCCCAGCTCAGAAGGGCAGAGTCCAGCCTCTCCTCCCACAAGAGTGCAGACCACGAACTCTTTTAATGTAAAATAACTGGCCTGAAGCCCAAGTGCCTAAACCAGAATTAATACACTTTTAGAATAACAGACACTGAGCCCTCAGTCAGCAGTTCCCAACTTAGGAGGATGTAAGCTACCTGTTCTGCCACCACAGTGCAGACTTCAAACCTTCTTAATGTAAAACAACTGGTCTGAAGCCCACATGCTTAAACTAAAAGGCTTAGAATGAGATACACCAAACAGTAATAAATACAATTGAGTACTTTTAAGATGACGCAAAAGCAAAATAAAGTAGGATAAACACAAATACAGCAAAAGCAGATAATTTTTTTTTTTCAGAAAAGTAGCAAAAACAGAAGTAAAAACAATTCACATGCAGTGCAAGCTGGCACACTTGAGTATGTAGCAATGTTAGTCCACACACAGTTTTAAAAAAGGTAATTAAATTAAAAAGGACTAAAAGCAAGTGCAGAAAGGGTTTATTAGGTAGAATGCGGTAAAGAGATGGGACTGGGGGAGTGTCCTAGATCAAATCTACAGTGGGGCAGGCACTGCAAAAGCCACCAAATTTAAACTACAACCAAGAACAGAGGGGGTGGGGAAACCAGTTTCAACAGAGATGTGAGGAATCAAAGTGCAAATTATAAAACCAAAAAAATATATACTGATCTCTGTATATTTGCAGAACAGTAAGACAACAGATATCTAAGCAACAATTTAGCTCTATAATACAGAATAATACAGAAAAATATACTCAGCTCTATATATTTGCAGATAGTCTTGGAAGGCTGTCTCTCAACACACAGGTTCCACTTTAAAATGTTAAAAGAGGCAAAAGCAAAATAAGGCAATAAAGTAGGAAGAAACACAAATACAGTAAGGCAGATAAAGTGCAAAATTTTTTTTTTTTTTTTGAGATGGAGGAAACAGAGCAGATTAAGATACTATAGGAGAATGCCCTTCCCAAGTGCTCTCTCTGTACACTGCAGAGGAGATGGAACTGGTAAGAGTATCCAAAATCAAAATAAGATCTCACTGTACTCAGTTGAGTGAGCGAATGAGATGGGTCCAGGAGAAGTGTGCAAAAAGAGATTTACAGTAGGGGCGGGCAATTCCAAAGCCACCCAAGATTAACACCACAACAAGAAACAGGGAGGGGGGGGGACTACTGCAGAGATTCAGAGACACACACAATATTTACTGAATCCAAGACACACAATATTTACTCACTCAAATCTTAAATAAGTGCAGAAAATATACTTAAATCAGCTTATGTCCAGTTGATGTATGCAGGCAAGTCTCAGTAGCCAGCAACTCGATTTAAAATGATTACTAGAAATGTAACCAACACAGATTTTAATGCTAGCAGAAACCCCCAAGCTAATTAACACTTAACAAAGGAATTTCAAAGCAGTCTAACAACTACTGCAGAGATTCAGAGAAACACACAATATTTACTGAATCCAATGAGGTTGAAGTCTCTGGCGCGTGTGGTACAGAGGGATTGGGATTTCTTTAGATGCTACATTTCTAACAGAGATGGGTCAGACATGGCTTTGTAAGTCAAGCAGAGATTGCCTCCAAGTAGGCAATATGAGACAGAGAATCATTGGACTTTTTGATATAACAGATAGGACTAATGTTTAAGGCCTAGGATCCTCTTTGTGGGGTACTTTTGCGGCCTCTCCAGTTGTTGCAGGTGTTTAGTGAGGTACATGCCAATTGGAGCATTGTACTCAATGATTGGCCTAATGAGGGAAGAGTAGAGGGAGACAATGACCTCTTTCTTCCTGGATGCAAAACCCTTAGTAATGAGATGTGCCACATAGAAGGACTTTCTGACCACAGTGGCAATATGGTGGTCAAAGGAGAGGTTGCTATCAACCTGTGTTCCCAGATCTCTTATAGCGCCTTCTGTGTTAAGTGGACTACCATTGATGTGATAATTCACGGGAACCATGTTTTTCCCAAAGGGGATGATGACACATTTCTTTGGCATTGAGCTTAAGGCCGTGGTTCTGACACCAGTTGTTGATCTAAGTGAGGCCTTTCTGTAGGATGCCAACATCACTTGGGGAATTAATAATGTCTCCCAGCTTGCAGTCATCTGCGAACCTTGTCAGCCAGATTCCCTCCATGTTGGCCTGGACTTCAGAGAAGTAGATATCAAACAGGAGAGGACCCAAGACCGAACCCTGTGGGACTCCACTCGTGACTGGTTGGTTTGTGAGTTTTTCTATGATTCCTGAGTGGGGAGTGGTATCAAAGGCCTTGGCCAAAATCAAGGTAGGCAGTATTAACCACCTTGCTTTCATCCACAGCTCTGGTGACTGACTCAAATAAGTCAACCAAATTGAGCAGGCATGATCTACTCTTTACAAAACCAAACTGTATGGGATTCGGAATTTGGAGATTCATCATATATCATTGTTTATTAGGTCCATGACGATGCATTCCATAGCTTTGCATATCAGACTCGTCAGGCTAATGGGGCGATAGTTCCCAGAGTCTATAGTCACTCCTCCTTTGTGGAGAGGGATGACTGTAGCAGTGCGCCATTCGGTAGGGACAAAGCCTGAGGTGAGGCTGTGATTGAACAGGGCATACAGGTGAGGTGCCAGTTCACTCTGTAGTTCATGTAGAACGCAGCCAGGGATATTGTCAGTTCCCATAGAAGCTGTATTTTTGGCCTTGGACAGTGCTGTTTTAACCTGTGCAGCAGTACTACTGGGTGCCTGGCAATCTGCTGGTATTGTGATTGGTCCCTTGGGTGGGAGAGAGGTGTAAAGTTGGCACTGAATCTGTCTGTCAGTATATTGGCAATATCTGCTGGCTTGGAAAAGGAGGTACCATTGTGCAGTAGCTCAGGGGAAATCTGGGTATTGCCATGGGGATTCTTTACATAACTATAGAAGGCCTTGTGGTTGTGTTTAATATCTGCTGCAATTCTGTTTTCATAGCTAGCTTTAGAGGATTTGATGAGGGATCTCAACTTTTTGTTGAGGCTGATAAGGGAGTTTTTCCAGTCTTTGGACTTCACCTTATTCCACATCAGTTTCCTCCTTCTGTTGTAGAGTTTGTTTATGGCAGGGGACCACCAGATTGGCTTCCTTTTTTTGGAGAATGACTTGGTTCTGTTGGGTATGGCGAGATCCATGCATTTGTGTACGTTTTCGTACAGTGCATTGGTGTACGATTTGGTGGTTGTGCAACTGATCTCCATTTACATGGGTGCCATAATGTTAGCCACCTCTGTTTTTAGGAGCCCAAAGTTAGCTTTGGAGACGTTTTTCATGGTGTTTAACTTTGCGGGGGTGGTGAGAGGGATGTGGATTTCCAAGGTGATTAGTTTGTGGTCAGATCTAACCAGGGAGGAATTGACTATTGGTGTAGAGCAACGGTCGCCCATGTTAGTACTGACCAGGTCAGGGATGTTGCTACCTCTAGTGGGGGTAAGAACGAGCTGGTCCTGGGCATTGGAATTAATGAATTCCAGGAAACATTGGGCAAGTGTATTGGTACATGAGTAATTCTCCCAGTTAATGGAGGGGTAGTTGAAGTCGCCCAGCATGAGTGTGTTAGGTTGGACCCTAGTATTCTCCAGGGTGCTTAGAAATGTGGAATGTAAGTCTTGGGACATGGTTGAGGACCTATAGCAGGCTATGACCAGAATCACTGTCTTACCCAATGTTAGCTGCACCTGAAGTATCTCAGATGCGTTATGTTGGACTACCAGTCTGGAGATGTGCGAATCCTTTATGAGTATGGAAACACCACTGCCTTTGCAGCTTCAGTCCAAGTTCTGGGGCCGAAAGGTGTGGAATGAGTTATAGTCTGATAGTGCAGGGGAGCTTTCTGCCGCCTTGAACCAGGTCTCTATTACAACACAAATGTTGAAGTTCTCCATTTTAAGGAGTGTTCGAGCAAGTGCATTTTGAGATTTTAGACTTCTAGCATTGAGCAGCATGACCCTCAGATTGCAGTTGTTTGTAGCTGTTACGGTGGTAATTTGGCCTTTGGAACACTGCCCACACCAAGAATTATACCACTGTACAGAGAAAAAAATTATCAATTTCAACAATTGGCTAAGCTTCTGGTATCATTCAAAAGGGATCCACTGTCTTCTGTCAGCCTGGGATGACATGCTCGACAAGCCACACTGCTTCGCTAGAGACGGCTTGCACCTGTCACCCTTAGGCTTTCGAATACTGGCCAAGGCTCTTGCCACCCCCATAGTGCCGTTTTTAGGCAAGGCTCAAAAGACAAACCCACCGCCATAAATAGTGCAAGTACTAAAAAACTGAGGGTAATGCTACTCAATGCCAGAAGTCTAAACCTCAAAATGCACACACTCATGGCACTCCTCAGTATGGAGAAAATCGATATATGAGCAGTAACAGAAACTTGATTTAAGGCTCCAGAGAGCACCCCAGCACTACCAGGCTACAACTCATACCATACATTTCGGCCACAAAACCCAGACCTAAATACAAAAGGGGGAGTATCCATATTCATCAAGGATGCCCACACCTCCAGGTTAGTGGCACAGCATGATGCTTCAGAGGTCATCCACGTGCAACTAACGGGCAAAACTGCTATTCAAATTATAGCTTGCTACAGATCACCCACCGTGTCCCAGGACCCCCTCTCCACATTCCTGGAAACATTGGGAAACATAGAGGTCCTACCAAACACCCTGATATTGGGTGATTTCAATTACCCAAACATTAACTGGGAGAACTACTCAAGTACAAACTCCCTTGCCCAACATTTCCTAGAATTTATAAACTCAAACGCCCTGGATCAACTGGTCAACACCCCCACCAGAGGTGACAACATATTTGACCTGGTTATCACCAACATGGGCGACCGGTGTTCCACACCGGACGTCAACCCCTCATTGGTTAGATCTGACAATAAACTAATCACTCTGGATATCCACATTCCGCCACCACCCCCAGTCAAAGAAACCACCGTGAAAAGCTAACTTTAAGTTACTTAAGACCAAGGTGGGACGTTTCAAAGCCCCCATGCTAAAGGATAACATTGTCCAAGCTGCAAAATCCTTTCCTAATGCACTCTACGGGCACCTGCAAGAATGCATGGATAGTGCTATCCTAAACAAAACCAAGACTCACTCCTCCAAGAAAAGGAAACCAGTCTGGTGGACACCTGCCATAAACAAGCTATACAATAGAAGGAGGAAACTAGTAGAGAAAAGAGTGAAATCCCAAGAAGGAAAGTCATCTCTGATCAGTATCAGCAAAAAACTACGTTCCCTCATCAAATCATCCAAGGCTAGCTTCGAAAGAAAAATTGCCATGGACTCCAAAGAGTACCACAAGGCATTCTTTAGCTATGTCAAGAATCTAAGTGGCAGTTCTCAGATCTGCTTGGAGTTGGTGCAGAATGGCACAAAATATAGTGAACCGACATCCTGGCAGACAGGTTCAGTGCAAACTTCACTCCCCTCTCACCCTAAAAGGGCCCATAGCTATACCAGAAGAATGTAGTGCCCCTCTCCAAAGCCAAAAACACAGCATCAATGGGACCGGACGGTGTCCCATGCTGCATCCTACACAAGCTCAAAGATGAACTAACCCCTCACCTAAACACACTGTTTAAACTCAGCCTGTCCACAGGGCTATGTGCCCACAGAGTGGTGCACAGCAATGGTTATTCCACTCCACAAAGGTGGAGCCACAACGGACCCCGGGAACTATTGCCCTATAAGCCTGACTAGCTTGGTCTGCAAAGCTATGGAGCACATCATCATGGATCTCATTAATAGAGACATTGGGAACCTCCAAACACTGGACCCTACCCAGATCGGCTTTGGTAAGGGGAGATCATGCCTCCTAAACCTGGTGGGCTTCTTTGAGGCAGTTACCAAGACTATAGACAAGGGAAAGGTGGTCCGCACAGCCTACCTAGACCTCGCAAAGGCCTTTGACACCATTCCCCACTCAGATATTATAGACAAGCTCACCAGCCTGAACATAAACCCCTACGTCACGAGATGGGTTGCCAACTGGCTCACGGACAAAACCCACATAGTAAGAGTTGTGGGAGCTAGGTCTGACTCTAAACTGGTTACAAGTGGCATTCCCCTGGGCTCAGTCCTAGGACCCCTCCTGTTCGGCATATACTTCTCAGGGGTAAAGGCAAGCACAGGAGGACTATGGCTGGCCAGGTTCGCAGACGTCTGCAAACTAGGGGCTATAATTGACTCTTCAGCTGACACAGACATCCACCAAAAGGGTCTCGCTGAAACAGATACCTGGTGTCAAAGCCATGGCCTCAAGCTAAATGCCAAAAAGTGCATGGTCATCCCCCTTGGGGAAAAAAAAGTACCCACAAACTATCACATAGGTGGTAGCCCCCTAAATAAGGAAGACGTAATAAGAGATCTAGGGACTCAAGTAGATAGTAACCACTCGTTTGATAATCACATTGCCAAAGTGGTTAGGAAATCCTTCTATGTGGCCCACCTAATCACAAAAGGGTTTGCATCCAGATTGAAAGAGGTAATTGGGACCTTCTACGCATCACTCATCAGACCCATCATAGAGTACAATGCCCCATTTGGGATGTACCTTAAAAGACACCTTTAAACAACTGGAAAAACCACAGAAGTACATCACCAAGACGATTACTGGCCTCAAGCAGATGCCCTATGCAGCTCCAGCTGTACGGCTGCATACCGCCTACTCAGAGGTGATCTCTGCCTGACATACAAGGCCATGTCCAACCCAGAATTGATGGACATGCTTCACCTAAAGAAAACCATATCCCCTCGAGCCACACGCTCCAGGGATCTAAACCTCACCACAACAATAAATAGGACATCCTAGAGGGATAGTTTCCTGTCCCAGAGACTTCCCATGCTCTGGAACAAGATTCCAATCTACATTAGGCAGAGCTCCTCGCTATCCCTCTTCAAGAGAAACCTTGACAAGTGGATGGGAAACAGAAAGTTTACCCCTGGGATCACTTTAATGGCTCTGCTGGACAGAGGCACAGGAAACTAATGTAAGGGGGTGGCGAAAGCCAGCACATTCCAGCTAGGGTTATAAATGCCTTCGGGCAGATAGCCTAGTATGTACTTGTGAACCTATGAACATATAAAAAAGGCACTGTAGGGGTGGCAGGAGCCTTGGTCAGTATCCATAAACCCAGGGGTGACAGATGCAGGTCATCTCTGGCAAAACATCGGGGTCTGTCAGTCAAGTCATCCCAGGCAGACAGATGCTGGATCCCCTTAGAATTACACCAGAAACTTAGCCAATTGTTGTAATCAATCATTTTCTGCTTGTACTGTGGTATCATTTTGGGTGATGGTAGTATGCTGCTCAGGGCTAGGGTCATACTCGCCTAGACTACATATTCTGGGAGCTCCTCTATTTCTCTATTCATGTATTCCAGGGAGGTACGTCTCAGGTCATTCACACCCACATGTACAGTGACAGAGTCATATTTGTACCTGTTGTTGAGGGACCTGAGTGCATGCATTATGTGGCGGATCCTGGCACCTGACAGGCAGCTGACTATTACTTTCTCCTTATTCATCCTAGTGAATGGGACATCAGTGTGTCTCACTATCGAGTCACATATGACTATTGTGTTGGGAATACTGTTTTGCCTTATGACCTTTGGTTGAGTGGCATACTGTTTAGGAGAGTTATGTGTCTCATGATTAGCATTGTGTTGTGGTGGTCAAGTGCATTTCTGTCTTGGAGATCTCTGCTGTTTGGGTAGATTTTTATTGAGACCCTCCATGAAGGTGGGTGTGTGGTTTGTGTTTTTATGTGAAGGCAGTGCTGGTGTGTGTTCCGGAGGGCTGCGTGTAACATGTGGTGTGCTGCAAGTGTTGACCTTCTCCTCTTGATCAGCTATTCCAGTCTTGGCTGGAGAGTGTGTGGCTTTCAATTTGGATATATAAGTGCATCTCTCACAAGTCTGAGTGATGGGAGGTAAGAGGAGAGGGTTGTCAGTGTACATGAGGCAGTTGCTACATTGCCTCAGGATGCCTACGTTCACCAGGTTGATAGGAGAAAGCAAAGGGAACTGATCTTTAGACATGCCTAGAGGGGTGGGCATTAATAATAAGTACTGGAGCTTTTCCTTGTAGAATGTTTAGTGCTGGTAAGCACTTTTTTATGCTACAATAATTGCTACAAGAAGTCTGGTAAAGTACTAAACTAATAAGCTAGTAAAAGTTCAGGAGAGGAGAGAACTAGCAGATCTAAGGGAAAATTTTGAAGAGCAGACTTTGGCACCTCTCAGAAGTTTGCAAACAGTCCTGGATACAGCAAATCTGTATCTGGACTAGACTGGTTGCAGGAAAGGCACAAAACAAGCGCACACATGGGCTTTTAAATCAGAAAGTTGAAAGAGATGGAAAAACGGCTAATAAACTACAATTTCTGGGCCAAAAAACACTCCTCTTGTGGTACATAGGCTACCTATTCTTATCACTCCCACTGATACGCTAGAAGGCTTCCCTCCAATACAAAAAGGCTTGGAGGCTCAGAAACTTAAAAACAGTCCTGAATATATCAAATCTGTAGCTGAACTAGACTAGTCACAGGAAAGGAGGAAAGAGCGCGAACACGGGCTTTTAAACCAGAAAGTTGAAAGAGATGGAAAAATTAGTTACAGGAAAGGCAGGAAACAAGCTTAGAATTTTTTATTATTACAGTTAAAAAGTGCCAAAAATATACTTATCAGCTGAGAAGCAAAATGCAGGGAGATTCTAGCAAAGTTTTTTTTGGGGGGGTAAAGGAAAGGAAGAAAGGAGAAGCAGAAGATAATTCAAGGTTAGGAAACTAAGTGGGTTGGCCTTCCCAAATGTTCTCTCTGTATTAGGTAGAATGAGCTAATGACATTAGACTGGGAGGAGTTCCCAGATCAAATTTACAGTAGGGGAGGGCAACTGCAAAGCCACCAAGTATAACTCCAAAACACCAACAGGGAGGAAGGGTGGAGAACAATACTGCAGCTACTAACATACACTCTTTTAGACAGTAAACACTACAGAAATGTTTATCACAGCAGAAAAAAAAACATAGTGAGCCCCCAAAATGAAAGTTTTTTAACAGATAACGGAGCAAGGAGACTCTACAGAATGCTTTTAACTGCAAACAAATCAGTTATAGGATGCACTCTGGCAGGAAATCAGAACAAACAAATAGATGCTTAACACATAGAGATTTCCAGTTAATACCTTTCACACAGTGAAACTAGCTAAAAAGCTTTACAAACAGTGTGACAGTAAAAAACTTATTTATCAGGCGCTATAAGGCAGACAATTTTAGTTCAACCGTGCAGATTAGTTAATAGCAATTAAATACAGTTAAATGTATGCAGCAGACAATAAAAAGTGCTATATATAAATTGCTAGAAGCAATAACTAGTAAAAATAACCAAAAAAAAAAATAGAATACTTATTGTTATATATCTCAGATCAAGAGTTGTAGTCAATGCCCTACCTCCACCCAGCTCAGTGTGTATAGACAGAAATCCTCTCAAAGTTAGGGCTTAAATACCAGAAGATACAACCTTAAACAACTTTTTTAAAAAAGCTCAAAAGAACCAATGAGTGCTTATTCCAAGCTCTAGACCAGCCAACCTCCACCAGCCAGCAACCAATCAACACAATCCAGCCACGATGAAAAGAAAGGCTTCTGCCAATTCAAGATGGCCTGGGACATGTGCTCAGAACAACCACTGCAAAAACAAACAGGCCCAGAGACAGCAAATCTGAACTGGGACTGTACAACAGCTACTACCCTACACTCTTTTAGACAGTAAACACTAAAGAAATGTTTATCACAGCAGAAAAACAGCAGTGAGCCACAAAATGAAAGTTTTTAAACAGATAAAGCAGCAAGGAGACTCTACAGAATGCTTTTAACTTTCACAAATCAGTTATATGATACACCCCTTGGCAGGAAATCAGAACAAACATATGCTTAACAAACAGAGAAGATTATAGCAATAACCCACGCCTGGGTGTGGGTAATGCTAAATTTACCCACGGTTGGTGTGGTTTGCCCCCGAGGGCGAACCCGGAGGGACCAAACAAAGCCAACCGTGGGTAAATTTAGCATTACCCACACCCAGAAGTGGTTATTATATATATGACATTATTTAAGAAAAGAAACTATTACTTTTCTTAAATAATGGCATAGTATAATGCCTGTTTGCTGCCCTTCTGCAGATGTCTGGCATCCGGCAGTTCTGATGTACTGCGCCTGCGCAGTACATCAGAGTTGTGGGCAAAGCAACGGAGAAAGCAAGATCTCCGTTGCTTTTTATTTATATGTTAAATGAGTTTAACATAGCGAGACAGTTTTAAAATAAGCAACGGAGATGTCCGTTGCTTATTTTAAAACTGTCTCGCTATGTTAAACTCATTTAACATAGCGAAACACTAATATGTTAAACTCATTTAACATAGCGAAACACTAAAAAAAGCAACGGAGATCTTGCTTTCTCCGTTGCTTTTTTTTAAAACACTGTCTCGCTATGTAAACACTGTTTCGCTATGTTAAATGGGTTTAACATAGCGAGACAGCTTTAAAATAAGCAACGGAGATCTCCATTGCTTATTTTAAAGCTGTCTCGCTATGTTAAACCCATTTAACATAGCGAGACAGTGTTTTAAAAAACGAGTTATACTAATGGAAAAAAGTCCGGGCGACCGGACCTTTTTCCATTAGTATAACTCGATTTACAACGGGCACGCTGGCCAATCAGCGTGCACGTTTTGGGGGGATCATGGTATAATTACAGTTAATACCTTTCACAAAGTGAAACTAGCTAAAAAGCTTTACAAGCAGCTTGTCTTGTTTCCTTTGTAACCACATTCTTTTTATAGTTCTGTTATACTTGTATTTTATTAATTTGATTAAGGTATTTTGATCTATAGATAGTGTTGTAAGTACAGCCTTAACAAAGTTGAACTTCAGCTTTATTCTAGTGATCATAAACTAAATGCCTGCACAAAAATTTGAAACATAGAATAAGGCAAATCAAGCGAATAAAAAAACAACTCACACTGTAAATAATTTGTGGCAGAAGTAAAAATCTGGTTATCGTGGTCATCTGTTCAAATTCTGCCCAGATTCTCGTGGACCCTGGGAGGCAGCAATATTGGTTCCTATGCTTTTATTTATTTATATTTATAAAATTTGTTTATTTCTGAAATGGACTGTTGTCATTCCAGTGTAAAGTGTATTATACAAAACATTATCAGTACCATTGAAAGTTCTTCATAGCAAAAAGAAAAGACCCCAAACAGACCATGAGAGCATTTCCATACATTCCCCTGAATGCCCACCCCCTCCCCGAACCTCACTTTTCATAAAACTGCAGATTATGTGGACATATATTTTGTGTGACTTCGACGAGATTCTTTGTTTTCAAAGAAAAGGTACTTGGAAATGATGAGAATAAAGAAGGCAAAATAAAATCTGTAGTACACCTGTTATTTTATATGTTTAAAGGTGCCATGTAGGTCAGACGTCAGTGCCCTGATGCACAAGCATGAACTCCTAAAAGAGTATATAGGATGCACAGAACACCAGTGGGCAGGACGGGTTTATATAATAATGAAACACATAAAGGTCGCTGCAATGGAATAAAGGGATTAAACCCTAACTATGGCCCAGCCAACCTGGGTTTGATTAGTGGCTCAGCAATTGACAGAATGACAGGGAAAGATCAGCTTGCTCATCCCCGGAGGGTGGGCACTTGTGGATGACTTTTTCCAAAGGTAGACATGGTCTGTAGAGGGAAGTTGCCTGTGAACATAGAGAACATGGGGGAGTGAGGAAAGGGAAATGTGGATAAGGCATATAAAAAGAAACTCCCTCAAATAAAAGAACAGATGGCTGAGCCCCAGGACACCCTTAGGATACATGACCAGGTCCCAGCAAATACCAGAATAGTCCAGGAGTAGAAGGACGGCTAGTAGACCTGGCATGGACATGGGGCTGGTACTGTGAGGCCTGAGGGAACAAAAAAAATAAGGAAATGAATGACTCCTCTGCAGTTTCCCTTTCCTTCTTCTCTCAAGAAAGTAAGACTTTATTGTGGTTAACCTTCTCTCTGGTGGTGAATCCAGACATCAGCTATAGTAAAAAATACAATTATGTGTTTGAATTATCTAGCACATGTGATTTCTCAGCAAAGTTCCGTACTAAGACAAGTCAGAGCAGCAAGCCATGGAAATCGTGGTGATTACTACCTGGATCAAACCCTTTTCCCTTCCAAAACACCCTGGGTAATCATAGTCTTCAGTTTGCAGTCTGAGAAACATTTGCATCAGATAAGTGTTCCGCAGACAACTAGATTTATTAATTTCTCATTCCTTAAACAGTTGAGTAGTATAAGAACTGTTTCAGAAAAAAAGCAATGTAATAGCTTCCAGACCATCAAAAAAATAAAGGATTCTACTCCAGACTGTTTTTTTTTTTTTTTTTTTGTAACAAAGAAAGACCAGTTTTTGATCACAAAGAAAGATCAAGGTGGTGAGCCTGAGAACTGTTTTGTCTTTTCATTCAGAAGCACTCATTTTAGTGCAGTTCTGGAAATAAAGGATACCTGTTTTCACATATTAGTAAGGCCTAAGGTTCCAAGTTGCTCTTTTCCACTTTCAGTTCATTCTTTTCTTCTTGGACTATACTTAGCCCTGAGAGTATTTGCAAAATTTTAAGAATCAGTTTTGCTCACTTAAGGAAGAGATACATATTTTCATAGCTGAAAAACTGCTTAGTAATGACAGAATCCAGAGAGCAACTTCTTCAGCATTTGTGTTGTAGTAATGTCCTGACTGAAATCACTGCTGCATTAGTCCTAAAGGGTCTATATTAAATCATCGAACAGTTAGAAAAGTGAACGATGATTTATCGACCTCATGTAAGCAAAAGCTTACAAACTTGAACGCTTAGAACAGCGATTTTTTTCCCCAAGGGAAAAAAAAATCGCTGTTCAAAAAAAAAACACACACACACACTTAAAACAACATAAAGTGGGGGGGGGCTTCGCCCCCCCAACACCCCGACGTGGGGTGCTGTGCCACCCACACCCCCTTACTTAAATATACCAACTCTGAGTTTGCACTACAGTGATGAATATGACAAAGTAACGGATGCGGCCAAGCGATTTCTTTCACAGGGAAAGAATTTGCTTATATGCCGCTTCGTCATTTTGCCTTTTTGTCTTTTCAAGTTCGACCAAGGCACATTCGAAAGAATGCATCTTCGGTCATCTAATAGGAACCCATCCTAAAACATGAGTTATCACTGATGTTGTCTGTCCAGGGTATCAAAGCTTTACCATCCCATTGCTGTTCTTCCAACATGTAACCTCATCTCCTAAGTGTAGAGGTATATAGGCAGTTACATGAGCATAATTCCTCAGACTATCTTTCTGCCAGACCAAACACAGGTCACTTATCCATCAGTTGCTAATGTTGCTTCATATACTCAGATAAGTACCTTGGTGGGGGGGGGGGGGCTTCCTTAATATTTTTTAAGTGTTTTTCTTACCAATGTTAGATGCCACATAGGAGGGGTAAGTGCAAGTGTAGTTGGCAAATCCTATACAAAGACTTGCATACTCAGTGTCTTTTTTGCATAAGGGCTGTACATGGCTACAATGCTTGTTCCATCTGCCAGTCCTTTGTATCTAAGTCTTTGCAGTCCTGTTTGTCCTTGCTTAACATTTTCTTGGAGACTCAGCATCTCAAACACTTAACCGACACCAATATGGCAGAATCCACATCCCCTGACATACCTCCACTACGTAAGAAAAAGCTTAAAAGGCCTAGGTCAGAGACTCTGTTGGCCATTTCTGACTCCAGTGTACCTGCTGAGGTTTCAGAACCAGTGGTATGTCTGATTCCTCCTCAGAAGCTCTCTACCAAGACCTCGTTGGAGGTCTGCATGGTGTCTGCAGATTTAGCGACTGTGGATTATGCAGACAGAGGTGAACTGCAAATTATATCAAATAGCCCAGAGGGCATCCTTCAGATCCTAATTAGGGAATAGATCCCAGGAAAGCTAAATGAGGTACGTCAAGGATCTGAGCCAGCGCATTTAGTAGAGGTAAATATCGCACTAAAAAATAAGCATGTTACTTCCCCTCAACCTCCTCCTTCCTCTTCTAGGGAAAAGGAATGGATTGATTTCTCTCAAGGTTTGCGTAAGACCATTTTTGCTCTGAAACCTCCTTTCTCTGCTGAGTCCCCTCCCCCACCCCTCAAACGTTTGCTGTGGATTCATCTTCTTCCAAAGATGAGAGGACTTCTCTTTCTGACCATTCTGTGGCCTACTCCTTTCAAATGCACTCTCCTGGCCAAGCCCCTTCAAATGATGAGGACTCCATTTCATCTGATTCTCCAGTAGAAATTTCTTTTAGAGAGACAATTTTAAATATGATGAAGCATTTTGATTAAGAGTCTAGACAACAGATTTCAGAGGTACAGAAAAGATACTACAACATTTTGGAAATGAGTGCCCTCGCCCCTTCCCCTGTACTTCCTTTTCTTGAGGGTTTTTTGGATGCTTTTTATTCCATTTCTGCTGTCTCTAGCTCCCAAAAGACCAGACAGATTTTATAAAGTCCCTCACATCAATTTTAAGTTTTTGTTTAAAAATCATGTGGCAGACGATTCTGCAGTTTTCCTTCCCTCTCATAAGCATTCTACAACTCCTTCCCAGTGTCCTCCTTTGAGACAAGGATAACACGGCTAAGGATAAGTGAGGTAAAAAGGTTTACACCTCCTCCATTTTATTTTATTTTTATTTATTTTCCATTTGTTTACCGGGTTAGTCCAACTGGACACAAGGTGACTGTTTTTAGCGGAGGCCTGGGAAGAAAAGCTTCAGATACATAGTAAAAAATTAAAAAAAATAATAAAAATAATACAAAAATTATATAAACATAGCTATTTTGTACAAAGAGCATAGAACATATAAAAAGAGTAAGGTCAGAGTTTTACAAATGATGCAGCATACAGTGATTAGAATATCAAGAAACAGCTAAACAAGATATTATACAACAAATATACAATTGCTTGTACATAAATTCAGAAAGACGTTTCCATAGCCAAACAGGGTCATAAACTAGAAATCATAACTATAAAGGTGACTTTGGCATTCAGAACTAATAATTACCAAAGCCTGATGACCATATACTTCATAATCATTCTCAGTTATTTAAATAAGGCAGTGGTGAATTTCCAGAATACTGATTCTAAACAACAAATGTTATCTTTCCTTAATTAGGCTACACAAATAGCCAGACACATTAAATGTAGTTATGATGCTGTAGTTTTCTCATCCAGGGCAGCTGCTACAGGCTCTGTAATCCGCAAGTCTGTGTGGCTACATTACCAGCCTGTTCCTGAGGACTTGAAAAAGCAAAAGTAGTGCATTCCACTTTAGACAAGAATCTTTTACTTGGTCCCCAAGCCGTCAACCTTTTCAAAACCCTCCAAGAGCAGGGTAAAACCTTGAAAGACTGCAGACAGCTTCTCTTAACTGTTGTACCTGGGTACCAATGGAATTACTCAACCAATCCTACCTCTTTTGTCAGAAGGGAGCTTAGATTTTGCCAGAAGTACAGGAGGTCTGCCAGAATGAGATTTTCAGATATCCCACAGAAGGTTGACTCATCTGGGAGGCCTCCCTTTGATGACAAATCTCTGCGACTATCTAGAACATCCTTTTCTTCCTGGCCTCAGCCCTACCCTTTCTGTCTCAAAAAGGATAACCCAATCTTTATTCACCTGGGAAGAGATTACCACAGACGAATGAGTGCTGTGTTGTATAAAAAATGATTATGCCACGTCTGGTATACAGCGTCTTCAGCTGACAAAGTCTCCATAGTCTCCAGAGCGAGACAAAAGCTCTTAATTATTGTTTATTTTATCTTTATTTAATGTCTGTCTTGATCGATGTTTGGACTATCTTGCTAGTTTTTGTTTTTGTGTGTTACTAGTTCATTTACAAAGCTGCACCATTTTGTTTGGTTTGTTGCGATTTTATAATGCCGGTAAAATAACAGAATTTATGTTGAAATACATTTTCTGAAGGATATATTGAAACTCAAATTTACATTATTATTTAATGACTTCAGTTCTCTGTGATTTGCTGGAAAACCACAAATTTTATAAGGAACAGTCCAAAAATATGAGGCAAAAATCTAGACATTCTTTGAAAATCTGGATAGTTGAGAAGTATCTGAAAATGGAGTAATTTGTTAAAAAAAAAAAAAATAACCACAAAATAGATTAGATTAGTTGTCCTGGGCGAAGTGAGAGCAAGCCTTACACACCCCTTGCATTTCCTTATTTAATGTAACATTTTTTGTGGTCACAGAATTTTAGGGGGATTTAAACATTTTCAGTGGAACACTTCATTGTCAGTACAGTGGGGCTTGATGGATCATATAGTGTACTACCCAACCTGTAGTGCTCTGATATTATTGCAGATGCAAACATCATTTCTTAACTTCTTTTTCTCCTTAAACTAGAGTTGCTCATCATTTAATTTGACAGCTTTTAGTTTAGGTACTTAGATTTGTTATCTGGAAGCATAATTCTGCTTGTTTGACATATTTGTTGCAGAAAAAAAGAAACACAGTGATAGCCTTTGTAGAGATAAAAAAAATAGCCCAACCAACTCTTCAACAGGTGAGAAAACACAAATGTAATGAAATCTCATTATAGTAACTTCTGTCAAAGACCAGTGATATAATCCAAGTACAGCAGTGTCATCTTAGAATAGCTGAATTCTAACATTTTTATTTTTTTCAAAATCCCTCATGTTTAAAAACAGGACATTCACTTTTTGGTCCAGGTATATCCATTTGTATTTAAAGTTTGTTTACTTTGTTAATTGCTCCTATTTCATCTGCTTCTCAGGCCAGACATACACAAAAAATTCAGACAAAAAAATGAGATTATAGAATTTCGGGTATGTCATGCATTGTTATGGGCACAGAATGTGCTGCTTTGCCACTCTTGTAGCTCACAGACATTGCCTCAGGAGGTCCATGAAAGCTTACACATATGGTCATGCAGCATATCGCTGGCACTCAAGGATCTTTTTTTTTTTTTTTTTTGCTGCAATGACTCAAGCCTCTTCCATGATAGACAAGCTGCCAGTAGCTGCTCATTCCTCTCCTCTTCTGTCATCTCCTTCCCCACCCGGTCCCCCCAACTCTTGCAGTAGGTTCAGTATTGACAAGACAAGTAGAATAAAGAATATTCCTTTGCATAGTATAGTATTAAAAGGTTGTCTCATATAT
The DNA here is from genome assembly GCF_019279795.1 of Protopterus annectens. NCBI lineage: Eukaryota > Metazoa > Chordata > Ceratodontiformes > Protopteridae > Protopterus > Protopterus annectens. The sequence continues at coordinate 1,426,865,704 of NC_056746.1, read as the reverse complement.
ACTTAAATCATAACCAAAGTAGCAATAGATTAATATCACAGATTGTGAGTTGTGGTGTGTTAAATCTTTCATATTTGTAGTGAAGACTATAAAAGGACTTTTTCTACAATAATTTGACTGAGCAGTGTATTTGTTTAATGAAATATATGTGTGTGTGTGTGTGTGTGTGTGTGTGTTTTATATATGTGTGTGTTATATATATATATATATATATATATATATATATATATATATATATAAAATCAAAAGGTGCTTCAACAAAGTATTAGTTTAAGGGTGTGCACACTTATACAACCAGCTTATTGTGAGTTTTTTATTTTTTATATTTTTTCCCTAACAGATTTGTTTGTTTTTCAATTGAATTATACAGGTTATAGGTCACATTAAAGGTGGGAAAAATGTTGAAATGATTTATTGTGGTCTCATTTTTTTTATATCCCAAAAACCTGGCATTTAACAGGGGTGTGTAAACTTTTTATATCCACTATGCAGGGACGTCGGGTGATTTCAGTACAACTTCTTTAGAAGAGGGGGTAGCTTTTTTAATTAAAAAAAATTACATATTTTTCTTTTTTAAACAGCGTTGACTTCTTGACTCCTTTAAGTATTTTTAAAACAGCGTTCTCCTTTAAGGATGCTGACTCCTCCTTTAAGTTACATTTTTTTTAAGAATGCTGGGCGCCAGAACCATAAAGCAATTGCAGCAGATCCAGCACATGGCTACATACCAGCCAGTCGGAATTGAGCTCACAACACGTCATGTCTGGCTGGCTGGCTGGGAGCGGGAAATGTGCATAGCAGTGATAGCTTGAATGGTTGTAGTGGAGGGGCATGGCAATCACAAATGGATTATCATTGTGGTGAAGGCAATCGAGTGAACGGAATCGTTGTGGTGAAGGCAATTGGGTGATTATCAGGTAAGGAGAGTGTTGTGTGTGTGAATGGATTATCAGGTAAAGAGGGTGAACGGAATCGTTGTGGTGAAGGCAATCGGGTGATTATCAGAACGGATTATCAGGTAAGGAGTGTTGTGTGTGTGAACGGATTATCAGGTAAGGAGTGTTGTGTGTGTGAACGGATTATCAGGAAAGGAGTGTTGTGTGTGTGAATGGATTATCAGGTAAGGAGTGTTGTGTGTGTGAACGGACTATCAGGTAAGGTGTGTGTGTGTGTGTGTGTGTGTGTGTGTGTGTGTGTGTGTGTGTGTGTGTGTGTGTGTGTGTGTGTGTACATGTGTGTACATACCCCCCACATAATACACCTGCTGGCTATAGGTGTTTAGGCTTAAACCCTGTACCACCTTTGCCTCAGGGTAAAAAGAGCCTAAAGTCCCTAACCACCACCATTTCTGAACTTTGTTCAGATTTTTTTTTCTAACAGCTGTGAGCTATGGTGAGAAGTGAGAACTGAAGTTGTATTCCACAGCTGTGGTGAGAAATAAGAACTGACGTTGTATTTCCCCCATTATTGTTTTTGTTGTTTGTCCAGGTTTTTTGTGCTAAGGTGTGAAGTGAGAACTGAATTTGTATTCATCATTATTGGCTTTTTGTCCAGGTTTTCTGTGCTAAGAGGTTGAGAGCTATCTAAATGATAGCCATTAAGTTTCAGTCTTTCTGTTTTTCAAACTGCTGATTTAACATAGTGGTATGTTGCACTGACTGTAGTGCCTGTGGTTCTGGGTTCAAGACATGCATGGTGGTAACACAGCATTCTATTATTCTAGCAACTTTCCAAAATTATACAAGCAATGTTTAATGTGTCCCTGGTTTTTGGGCTTTTGCCACCCTCCCAATAAATGTTGGCTTTTTCCAGATTTCTTGTGCTGCAAAGTTCAGAGATACAGCTGAGTGTCGAGTACATTTCACAAGGAGCTGAGAGCTGCAGGGGAATTAAAGTTTAGTGCTGCTTATGCTGAGTTTGCTTGTATGGTTAATAGCACAACAGGTAGTGTACTTGCTTTTGATGCAGAAGGCTGTGGGTTCTTCTCCCACAGTAGGTAGATGCATTGCTGATACTGTACTGTGTTGTAAAGGGAGGTGGATGCTGTAGTCCTTTTTGGCGAAAATTTCTAGTAGTAACTATGAACCTGTTATCAGTTTGCCATCCATTCCCTATTGCAATATTACTAGCGTATCATTTTTTTAATGCAACATAGACAATTTATTCCTCAAGGGCAACAGACACTTTATTTATTTGTAGATGAAACAATGAAATATAAAGTTGTTTGTTAGCAGCAACCTCTTCATTAGTTACAGATTTCTTTAATGTGTAATTATATAGATGGCTTTTACTAGTTCAGAGATTGTGCATATTTATTGATGCTGGTGGACTATAGAAGTTTGAGTAGACTTTTATGATGGAAATGTTCTGAATTGGGCAGTTTTGTCATTATTGGTGCATGCATTTTGTTTCATTGTTCACTGGAAAAATGTTCAAAACTAATTTAAAATGCTCTCTAACAACTATACTGTATTGTACAAGGAATATAATTTAATACAATCAGGAAGGTGTATCAAAGAGCACGTGTATGTTTCATGTGCAAGGGGCCTATGATTTGAAAACAGCCCAAAGTTAATCTTTATCTGACACTGGCAAAATGTATTTTCTTTGAATGTGGGTTTCAATGTTGTTTCAATGAATGTGAGTTTCAAGGGCAGAGAAGTTTTAATGCTAAGTCTAGTTTCATTGTGAGACTGTATTGCTTTGTTTAGTAGATATTTATTGGTGTTCGTGTTGTAAAATGCAAAATAAAACTTTTTTGGCAAATCATTTAGGAATGAAGTCACTAAATAATGACAGACGAAGTTTCAGACGTCATAATCTTCAGAAAAATGCATGCTAAAGCAAGACCTGTTATTCTATTAACTGTCTTAAGTTTATACAAGATCAATTTTTAGTACTGTTTGTATGTTCCCCCAATATATTTGGCCTTGTCCAGATTTCCTGCATGAAGAGGTTGAGAGGTATGTGCAAATAAATCGCTTTAAAGAATTAGGAATATCCAAACGTCTCAACTGTCTCCAATTTTGGCTCAAAATGTTGCTCTCCCCCTAATAATCCCTCCGCAAAATAGCAATTTTAGAAGAAAACGTGGAAGGTTTACAATTATAAATAACTGTAATGATCAGAGTTATACATTACTTTTATTTCAGAAATGCATGTAGATTCTCTAATTTTGTCAGCTGCTCAAGTTAACAGTGCTCATATTAAAATGGTGTCCCTTCTTTGACAAGTTCCCAGCTGTATTGTCTGGCAATTTTATATTTTTGCATCACATTTTTGGTACGTTTTTCATAAAATTGTGGGTTTTCTGGAAAATTAGTGGCAAATCATTAAAGACTGAAGTTAGAAAATAATGGCAGACATTTGAGTTTCAGATTTCATACCTTTCAGAAAATTCGTACTAATGCAAGACCTGCTACTTATTCTATTATCCTTCTAAGTTTATAAGAGCAATATTTTTAAAAAAAAATCCTTATTTTTGGTCCTTTGCCTCAGTTTTATTTATGGGTTTGTTGCTCTAAGAGGTTAAGAGGTATTTGTTGTTTGTGTGTGTGTGTGTGTGTGTGTGTGTGTGTGTGTGTGTGTGTGTGTGTGTGAGAGAGAGAGAGAGAGAGGTAGGTAGGTAGCATACCTCTCAACTGTCCAAATTTTGCAGAATGTCCAGATTTTTGCCCCATATTTTTTGTCTGTTCCTCATAAATTTTGTGATTTTCTAGAAAATCATTGAAGGCTGAAGTTGCTAAATAATGACATACATTTGAGTTTCAGACTTCATGTCCTTTAGAAAAATTCATACCAGCACAAATCCTGTTATTCTAGCAACGTTTTCATACTAGCACACATCCTGTTATTCTAGCAACTTTCTAAGTTCATGAGAGTATTATTTAATATCTGTCCCTGTTTATTTTAGGCTTTGTCCATATTTCTTGCACTAAGAGGTAGGTAGGGGTGTGTGTGTGAATGAAACACCCTAGTTAGGGGTAGCAGGTGGTTAGTAATTTACTCAAGCTCAAAACCTGTACCTTAGTTACAGAAAACAAAAACATGAATCCTCTACCCCAACTACCATGCTGCATTTTTCAAAGAACGGACTTTCAGGTTCATTTTCAATTCAAGGAACCGAGTTTGAGTGAATCTATATTATATTACTGAAGAGGCATTACAGCGAATGCCTCTTCATCGACACTAAAAGAGCGAACTGTGAATTACGAGAATGGCCGTAGCTTGGCTGGGGAGGGGGGTAGCAGTTTGAGAGCTGTGAGTACAAATTTGAAAATCCTAGCTACACCCGTGCCACTGTGTGTATATGTATATACATACACACACACGGATTGTTGGCCTTCATTAACATATTGGATTGGCACATTTGCTTAGGGGAAATATAAAAAACTTCAGCTTATAGGATGGATAAAGGCACGTCAAGGTCATAATTTATGATCACAGACTTTTCAATATATAATAACCCACCAGTCATTATTGTAGTGCAAAAACAGAAAAAAATACGTAGTGTGTTCGACTATGGGAAAATATGTGTGTTAGGAATTATCACAACAAAAGAAAATAAAAAGAGGGAGTCTGACACAAGAATTGTAGGCTAAGATTCTGAGTATGGATAGGCACATCTCCAGTAAAGATTTGAGTATTATTCTTCTTCTGTCCACGCAGTTGGTGTCTTCCCATTTCTGTTGATCCCAGTTTTACCTAGTCACAATTATATGCTAATGGTATTTCATAATATTGTGGTACAGCCTCTTGTACTGTGTTGTACAACATGAGTTCAGAATGTTGTAATGTGTACAGCCCAGTGCAGGTGGTTCAGAATGTCATAATATTGTGGTACATCCTGTTGTACTAATTTATACAACCAGGATAGATGAGTTCAGAATGTTGTACTGTGTACAACTTAGTGTGGATGGTTTAGAATGATGTACTATGTGATACTGCCTAGTATGTGTGGTTCAGGTTATACTAATAATTTGTACAGCCTAGCATTGATGATTCAGAATGTTGTAGTTTGTGGTATGGCCTAGCATTGATGATTCAGAATGTTGTGGTGTGTTGTACATCTCAGCATTGATGGTTTCAGTTATTACACTGTGTTGTACAGCCCAGCATTGATGGCTCAGAATGTTGTGCTGTGCAGTACAGCCCAGCATTGATGGCTCAGAATGTTGTGCTGTGCAGTACAGCTCAGCATTGATGGTTCAGAATGTTGTGCTGTGCAGTACAGCCCAGCATTGATGGTTCAGAATATTGTGCTGTGTTGTACAGCCCAGGCTTGATGATTTAGAGCTTAGCCTTGATGGTTCAGAATGTTGTACTGTGCAGTACAGCCCAGCCTTGATGGTTCAGAATGTTGTACTGTGCAGTACAGCCCAGCCTTGATGGTTCAGAATGTTGTGCTGTGCAGGACAGCCCAGACTTGATGGTTCAGAATGTTGTGCTGTGCAGTACAGCCCAGCCTTGATAGTTCAGAATGATGTGCTGTGCAGTACAGCCCAGCCTTGATGGTTCAGAATGCTGTACTGTGCAGTACAGCCCATCATTGATGCCTCAGTTTAGTTTACTGTGCAGTACAACCAGCATTGATAATTTGTAATGATAGGTACATCATAAAGGGGCATCATACTCTATAAAAGGCCTAATTAGAGCAGCATAATCTGTTTTGAGCTGGGTCATATGCCATTAAATATTAGTTTTGCCAGATATAATGATTTCCTGATTTCTGTAGCTACATGGTGGTTGAATGAAAAGGAATTATCAACCCAGGTTCTCAGATCCCCCAGCTGCATTGCCATTTTGAGGAGCAGTGTTAGTGGTGTTGTATTATGATGGAAAAAAATGTTTCCCAAATGAGATAATACTATGCTTCTTTTCATTTAATTGTACCCCTTTTTCTGCACACCACTTGTTTACGGGGATGAGTTCTTGTTGTAATGAAATAGTTTATGGGATTTGACAGTAATGCACAGTCTGTAATCATCTGTGAATTTAGTTCACCAAAGGTCCTGATTTCCAGAAGTAGATCCTGAAAAGTAGGGGGTTCCAGAACTGAGCCCTTTGGGATACTACTAGTTACTTTCACACTACAAAGGTGGAACCTGCTACTCTGACAGTTTAGGTTCTATCTTTTAGGTAATTCCCCCTCGGCATGTAAGGATTGATGTTTAAGGCACTTAACTTGTTAATAATGCCAGTATGGGAAATAGTATCCAGTGCTTTGGCCAAATCTTGATAAGTTGTGTGGGCAGGATAACAAGTATCTGCAGTACAGCCTGAGTGACTTTCTCAAAGAAGTTCACTAATTCAGGTGAGTCGGATCTTGTTTTGACTCTCTGAAAGAGAGGTGGGTCTAGCCTCATAAGGTTTTTGATGTCCTAGTTAATAATGTCATTTGCTGTGCATTCCATTGCTTTGTAAATCAGACTAGACGGTCTAATGGGTCTGTAGTTCCTGAGGTCTGTGATAGCCCATGCTTATGTAGAGGGATTACTACTACAGTTTGCTGTACTTCAGAGGCATATTCTCCATGTAGTCTTATGGGATTGAGCAATAGTATGTTTAATGGTGTTTGTAAGGATTTGGGGTAAATTATATAGCCCTATGGTCGTAAAATGTATTTCATCACTGAAGTACAATATTCCTGTATTTGCTTCTCCTTACTGTTTTTTTCTGCTACATTGCTGTCAGGTTTTTTCCAAACATGGTACTTTAAAATAAGTGTGTTATATTTGAGTGAGACTGAGTTGTGTGTGTTTATGTAATTGTGTTAATGGTGGTAGTAAATGTTTTCTGTTTTCCACTATAGAATGTATACTTCTCAGGTATTATAGAGCATTGATTTGCAGAAGTCAGCTTGGTTTTATCTATAAAGGTTTGTTTACTTGCATCAAGTTTAAACATGAACTTTTAGCATGGTTGATTGAATTAAGGTAAATATTCCAAATCAGCGTATTTCTTGCATGTTCCTGACCCTAAAGCTAAGATTTTTAAGGGGACAGTGAAATGTCTTAAATACTGAGAGTACGGAAAGCATTCTACACCATTCTTGTGTTCATTATGTCCAAACCTTCCTTTAGCATGTTTACATTACTTTTGTACTGCACTCTGTATTTATTTGTAACATGTTGTGACCTTTGTTTTTATCATACATTCAAAAAGAACTGTGCAATAGTTTATTTATTTATTTATTTGCTATTGACATGTTTTGTTAAATTTAGAATCTAGTTTGAATCCCAGTCATCAGTGGTGCAACTCATATGAGGCACTGTCCAAAGGTTCTTAAACGATTTAAGTCCTTTGGTCAGACTAGTTTATCCTGCATATCTTTACCTTTCTGTTCAGTATTGCACATTTAGTTTCATCTCCCATACTAGTGGCCCTCTTGAACCTGATGTCTTTATTCATAGGTTCATACTAGGCTATCTGCCCTAGGGCATTTATAAGCCTAGCCAGAGTGTGTTTGGCTTTCGCCACCCATTTTAAATTAATTTTGCTATGCCTTTTTTTGAGGTTAGTATACTGTGCCTCTGTCTAACAGTGACACAGAAGTGATAGCCGGGGTAAACCGACGATCTCCCATCCACTCATCAAGATTCCTCTTGAAGAGAGTCAGTGTGGGACTCTGCCTAACCTAGACTGGGATTTTATTCCAGAGTGAGCCTCTGGGTTATGAATCTGTCCCTCCAGCATGTCCTATTTATTTCAGTGCTGAGGTTCAAGTCTCTCGAGCGCGTAGCTCGATGGGATTTGGATTTTCTGAGGTGCAGCATGTCCATTAATTCCGGGTTAGACATGGCTTTATATGTCAGGCACAGATCGCCTCTGAGCAGGCGGTATGCCACTGAGTAGAGCTGGAGTTTCTTTAACCGGGCAGCATATGGCATCTGTTTTAGCCCTTTGATCCTCTTGGTGAGGTACTTTTGGGGTCTTTCCAGTTGCTGCAGGTGTCTGGTAAGGTACATCCCAAAAGGGCATTGTACTCAATTATGGGCCTGATGAGGGATGAGTAAATAGGCACGATGACCTCCCCTGATCTAGATGTGAATCCCTTCATGATTAGGTGGGCTATATAAAATGTTTTTCTAACCACTTTGGCCACGTGGTTGTCAAATGAGAGATTGCTATCAACTTGGGTCCCCAGGTCCCTAATGACTTCTTCTGTACTTAATGGATTACCACCTATGTGTTAATTTGTGGGCACTTTGTTTTTGCCAAAGGGGATGACTATACACTTTTTGGCGTTTAGCTTGAGGCCATGGCTCTGGCACCAGTTGTCTGTTTCTATGAGGCCCTTTTGGAGGATGCTTGTGTCAGCTGGAGAGTTGATTATGGCGCCCAGTTTGCAGTCATCTGCGAACTTGGTCAGCCACAGTCCTTCCGTGTTGGCCTGTACCTCTGAGAAATATATACAGAACAAGAGAGGTCCCAGGACTGAGCCTTGTGGGACGCCACTTGTAACTGGTTTGGAGTCTGACATGGCTCCAGCAATTCTAACCATGTGGGTTCTGTCCTTGAGCCATTTTGCAACCCATCTAGTGACATAGGGGTTTATAGTTAAGCTGGTGAGCTTATCTATAATGCCCGAGTGGGGTATTGTATCGAAGGCTTTTGCGAGGTCCAGGTAGGCTGTGTGGACCACCTTCCCCTCGTCAGTGGCCTTGGTGACTGTTTCAAAGAAATCGACCAGGTTTAAGAGGCAGGATCTGTCCTTAACAAAGCCAAACTGGGTAGGATCCAGTGTCTGTAGGTCCCCAATATCTTTATTTATGAGGTCCATGATGATCCTTTCCATAGCTTTGCAGACCAAGCTAGTCAGGCTTATGGGGCGATAGTTTCCAGGATCCGTTGAGGCACCACCTTTGTGGAGAGGGACCACTGTTGCTGTACGCCACTCTTTGGGTACATATCCTGTAGTAAGGCTAAGATTGAACAGTAGTTTTATGTTTGGGTTTAGCTCTTCTTGGAGTTCATGTAGGACGCAGCCCGGGACACCATCTGGTCCCATTGATGCTGTGTTTTTTGCTTTGGAGAGGGCGGCTCTTACTTGAGCATCTGAGATGTCAGGAGGGCAGCACTCTGTTGGGATAGATATTTGCCGTTTTGGTGGGGAGAAGTTTGCACTGAACCTGTCAGCTAGGATGTTGGCAATGTCTGTGGGCTCGGTGTATTTTTTGTCATTTTTGACTAATTCTGAGCATATCTGGAAATTCCCACCCAGGTTCCTAACATAACTAAAGAAAGCCTTGTGATTATCCTTAGTGTCCTGTGCAACTTTTCTCTCGAAGCTGGCCTTAAACAATTTTATGAGTGCCCGTAGTTTTTGCTAATACTGATCAGAGATGCCTTCCCTTTTTGGGATTTTGCTTTATCATGTAGTAGCTTCCTCCTTCTATTGTATAGTTTGTTTATGGCTGGGGTCCACCAGACAGGACGTCTGCCTTTGGAGGATTGGGTCTTGGTTTTATTTGGGATTGCATGATCCATGCATTCCTGAAGGTGTTCATAGAATGCATTTATAAAGGATTCTGTGGTCTGGGCCGTATTTTCCACAGGCCCGGGGGCTTTGAAGGATTTCACTTCAGTTTTGAGGCGTGTGAAATTTGCTTTAGAGAAGTTTTTCACTGTGGTTTTCTGGGTAGGGGGTGGGGTCGGGATGTGAATATCCAGTAAGATTAGTTTATGGTCTGATCTTACCAGTGAGGGATACACTTCTGGTCTGGAGCATAGTGTCCCCATGTTGGTGATGATCAGGTCCAGTATGTTTTCCCCTCTTGTGGGAGTGGTAACAAGTTGTTCCATAGCATTTGAGTTTATAAATTCTATGAACCTTTGGGCTAGGGTGTTGGAGCTAGAGTAATGCTCCCAGTCTGAGTTTGGGTAGTTGAAGTCGCCCAATATAATGGTGTTTGGAGAGACCTTCATATTTTCCAGTATTCTCAGGAAGGCCGAGTGGGGTTCCTGTGTTTGGGAGGGTGGTCTGTAGCAGGCTATAAACTGGAAGGCAGTTTTACCCACAGTTAGTTGCACATGGATAGTCTCTGATGCTTCATGCTGTGCCACCAACCTGTAGGTGTGGGTATCTTTGACGAATATTGATACTCCCCCTCCTTTTGTGGTTCTGTCCAAGTTTTGGGGCCGAAAAGCATGGTATGAGGTATAACCTGGTAGTGCTGGGGTGCTCTTGGGAGCCTTGAACCAGGCTTCTGTTACTGCACAGATATCTATGTTCTCCATGCTAAGGAGAGTTTTGAGTGCATGCATCTTGAGGTTTAGACTTCTGGCGTTGAGTAGCATTACTCTTAGTTTCTTATCCCTTGTGATACCTATGGAGGTGGGTTTGTCTTTTGAGCCTTGCCTAAAAAAGGCACTATGGGGGTAGCAAGAGCCTTTGCCAATATCTGAAAGCCCAGGGGTGACAGGTGCAAGCCATCCCTAGCGAAACATCGTGGCTTGTCGAGCATGTCATCCCAGGCTGACAGGCATTGGATCCCCTTTGAATGACACCAACACTTAAGCCAATTGTTGAAATTGATCATCTTGTCTTCATATTGTGGCATCATTCTTGGTGAGGGTAAGATGCTACTCAAGGTCAGGGTCATACTGGCCTGGGCTACATGCTCAGAGAGCTACTCTATGTCTCTTTTCATGTAGTCCAGGGAGGTACGTCTCAGGTCATTCACACCAGCATGGACAATGACTGAGTCATATCTGTACTTGCCTTGGAGTGACCTCAGTGCTTGTGTTATGTGGCGGATCCTAGCGCCCGACAGGCAGCTCACCGTGACCTTCTCCTTGTTCAGCCTGGTGAGTGGGACGTCAGTGTGCCTGACGATAGAGTCACCTATTACAAGTGTATCAGGTGTGTTGTTTAGCCTTAAGGGCTATGACTGTTCAGCACACTGGCTTTGTGAGCTATGTGTTGCATGTGTTTTGTTTTGGGGTAGCGGTTGCTTGGGTGTCTGCTTTGGAGGTCTCTGCTGCTTAGGCAGATTTTTATTTAGAGCCTCTGAGTATGTTTTTGTGTGTTTATGTGTTTGGTTTGTTGTCGTGGTAGGTCTATGTGAGACTGGAATTATAGTGAGTGTGGTTTCCTTCTCCTCCTGACTGGTTACGCCAGTACTGAGTTGAGAGAGCTTAGCCTCCAGTTTGGCTATATGGTTGCATCTCTCACATGTGTTGGAATTTGTTGGGAGGAGGAGAGGGTGTCTGTGTACATGAGGCAGTTGTAACATTGCCTCAAGATTCCCAGATTCACCAGCTGGACCGGAGAGGAGATTGACAACTGACCTTTGGACATGCTAGAATAGTATTGGGGATTCCTTTATAATTGAAAAAAGGGCCAATGGGGAACAAGGTACTCAAGGGGAGTTTGTGAGGGTGTAGTGCTTTTAATTTTTAAAGCTCACTTATATAATTGATTTAGTGAGCAAGTGCCAGGTAACTTAAATGCAATGTGTTACAGGTAACTTAAATGCAAAAATGACAAACAGTAACTTTCTTTCAAGTGAAACAAGGAAATAAGTACAGTGAGCAATGCAGATATCACTAGGGATCCACAGAAGTGCTAAAAGGCCGCGTTTTAGGTGGAATTAGCGTTTCAGGGAAATAAACAAACAACAAGCATACAAACAAAGCTAGATTCAGCAGGCCTGGATCTAGTCTATGCTACAGCAAACAAGGTGTACCAATTTCAGTAAGAAGCAGTTAGAATATGCAGGCACTATAAGCCTTTAACCAGAAATTCCCTGCTCAGAAGGGCAGAGTCCAGCCTCTCCTCCCACAAGAGTGCAGATCACAATCCTTCTTAACGTAAAATAACTGGCCTGAAGCCCAAGTGCTTAAACCAGAACTAATACACTTTTAGAATAACAGACACTGAGCTCTCAATCAGCAGTTCCCAACTTAGAAGGATGTAAGCTACTTGTCCTGCCACCACAGTGCAGGCCACAAACCTTCCTAATGTAAAACAACTGGTCTGAAGCCCAAGTGCTTAATCCAAAAGACTTAGAAATGATAGCTACACTTTAATCAAGTTACTACCAGCAGTAATAAATACAACTGAATACTTTAAAGAATGCCTGGATTAGTGCTCAAGTTATACAAACAAAGCTAGATTCAGCAGGCCTGGATCTAGTCTATGCTACAGCAAACAAGGTGTACCAATTTCAGTAAGAAGCAGTTCAAATATGCAGGCACTATAAGCCTTTAACCATAAATTCCCAGCACAGAAGGACAGAGTCCAGCCTCTCCTCCCACAAGAGTGCAGAACACAAACCCTATTAATGTAAAATAACTGGCCTCAAGCCCAAGTGCTTAAACCAGAATTAATACACTTTTAGAATAACAGACACTGAGCCCTCAATCAGCAGTTCCCAACTTAGAAGGATGTAAGCTACGTGTTCTGCCACTACAGTGCAGACCACAAACCTTCTTAATGTAAAACAACTGGTTTGAAGCCCAAGTGCTTAAACTAAAAGGCTTAGAATGAGTTACACCAAGCAGTAATAAATACAATTGAGTACTTTTAAGATGATGCAAAAGCAAAATAAAGTAGGAAAAAACACAAATACAGTAAAAGCAGATACATTTTTTTTTTTTTTTTTTTTTTGTGGAAAGAGAGAAAGGAGTAGCAGAAACTAAGCTGATTGGCCTTCTCAAATGCTTTCCCTGTACTGGGTAGAATGATGTAATGACACTAAACTGGGAGGAGGGTCCCAGATCAAATTTACACTAGGGGCGGGCAACTGCAAAGCCACCAACTATAAAACCACTATACCAACAGAGAGGAAGGGTGGGAAACAAACTGCAGAAATGTTTCTCACAGCTGAAAAGCAGCAGTGAGCCTTTAAATGAAAGTTTTAAACAGCTAAAGGAGCCACTAGAAAAAAGAGTTTAACTGCAACAAGTTATCATAAACAAACAACCCAACAGATGCTTAATAAGAGTGGACAATTTCCAGTTAATACCTCACACACAGTGAAACTAGCTAGAAAAATACACAGTACACAAAGTGCTATAAACAACAAAGAAATAAAGAACAAAATAAACAAAGAACAGGATACTTAATGTTATATATTATAGCTCAGAGTTTGCTGAGTGTCCTTCCTTCGATTAGCTCACTGTAAAATGGCAGAACACTCACAGCTGAGCTTCTTACGTAACAGAAAGTTGAAACCCGAGACATTTAAGAAAGAAATCTCAAAAGAACCAATGAGGTGCTTAGTCTAAGCTGTAGTCCAGGAGACCTCAGTCAGCCAATGACCTCAAACAATTCTCTCTCACTGAAATGCCTGATGGCTTTGGCTAAAACAAGATGTCCCTGAATTATGTGCTCAGACACACAGCCTCCACAAACACTAGGCCCAAATACAAGCCTGAATATGGAAATGCTACAAATATCCCCACTACTTGGAACAAACTGCAGAAATGTTACTAACAGCTGAAAAGCAGCAGTGAGCCTTTAAATGAAAGTTTTAGACAGCTAAAAGAGCCACTAGAAAAAAGAGTTTAACTGCAACAAGTTATCATAAACAAACAACCCAACAGATGCTTAATAAGAGTGGACAATTTCCAGTTACTACCTCACACACAGTGAAACTAGCTATAAAAATACACAGTACACAAAGTGCTATAAACAACAAAGAAATAAAGAACAAAATAAACAAAAAACAGGATACTTAATGTTATATATTATAGCTCCGAGTTTGCTGAGTGTCCTTCCTTCGATTAGCTCACTGTAAAATGTCAGAACACTCACAACTGAGCTTCTTAGGTAACAGAAAGTTGAAACCTGAGACAGCTTTTAAGAAAGAAATCTCAAAAGAACCAATGAGGTGCTTAGTCTAAGCTGTAGTCCAGGAGACCTCAGTCAGCCAATGACCTCAAACAATTCTCTCTCACTGAAATGCCTGATGGCTTTGGCTAAAACAAGATGTCCCTGAATTATGTGCTCAGACACACAGCCTCCATAAACACTAGGCCCAAATACAAGCCTGAATATGGAAATGCTACAAATATCCCCACTACTTAGAACAAACTGCAGAAATGTTACTCACAGCTGAAAAGCAGCAGTGAGCCTTTAAATGAAAGTTTTAAACAGCTAAAGGAGCCACTAGAAAAAAGAGTTTAACTGCAACAAGTTATCATAAACAACCCAACAGATGCTTAATAAGAATGGACAATTTCCAGTTAATACCTCACACACAGTGAAACTAGCTAGAAAAAATACACAGTACACAAAGTGCTATAAACAACAAAGAAATAAAGAACAAAATAAACAAAAAACAGGATACTTAATGTTATATATTATAGCTCCGAGTTTGCTGAGTGTCCTTCCTTCGATTTCTAGTTATCATCCCATAACACAGAGAGAGAGAGAGAGAGAAAGAAATTTGCACACACTAATGTTCACAGAAACATGCTGACTTCATCGCCTGCCTTTTTCTCTAATTTATCTATGTTTTTTCTACCAAACAAGTTTAATTGTTAAAAGACATTTGGGAGTAAATTGTTGTTGTTGTATAAGGTAAACATATGGATATGTTTTATCTTGTTATACTAGCCATATTCCATTTGTTAGCTGTCCCCACCAGGTGCTCACATACAGATATGCTGCATCTCAGTTTGTCCTGAGATTATTCATCAGAGTCCATTAGAAGCTCTTTCTCCATAATTATCTAGATGACAGTGTAACAAGCGCTATTTATTGCCCTTTGTCAGAAGGGTCGTTACCTCATGGATGCTTCAGTTACTTTCTACACTATGGCTTAGTTTCCAAGCTAAGGTCACTGGTAACACAGTGGTAACTTGAATCTTAAATGTAGCTAGCTTAGATTCCAGATTACCTCTGTGAAGTTTTATTGAAGCTTTAGTCTTAATTTTAAACAAATAAAAGCAATTATGTTCTGTTTCTGATGACCTATAAAGAGGGATGCTTTAATTTTATTTTATGTTAGATGTAACCTACCTGTGAAGCCATTTCTATGGCACATTTCTTCTGTAAGTAGCCGGTTTTGCTAATCATGTGTTGTGTACATCAGTGTTGCAGCACTTATTTAAGCCTGTGATGCTTGCTGTCAAGTGAAAAAAATGCATTGTCCTTCTTCAGTTTAATTTCATGTATGTAATGCAGTGCTTTTCCTTCCTCCAGTTTCTTTTTGAAATTTATAAAGAAATAGAGATTAAAATATTGGGATTTGCGTAAGTTATTTCAGAAATTATCAGAAATCAGTTAATTATGATTGAAATAATTTTATTAACTGTAGCATAAAGGCTTTCACCAAGCCTTGCATAAACTTTAAACTGTACTGAGCTTTTAAACATTCCAAGGAAGTCATTGAAGTCATTTTGTATACCTGGTGGTATCTGCCTTAGTGGTTACAGGAGTGAATCTTTAGAAAGTGCCTTAGTGGGTGCAGAAGTGAATCTTTAGAAAGTGAGGGTTGATGCCAGCCCCAGGCGGACTTTTCCATTGCATTCCATGGGCTGCCTTTGGCAGGTGCATCCTTGAATGGTCCTAAGTGCAACGCCAACAAACCTGAAACAAGGGTTAGGCAACTGCCTCCATCACCCTCTTTGCTCTGCTAAGAGGATTCAGATGGCAAACAGGCCCTTCATTCAGAGGTAGAAGCACAGTGCTTTCTCCCCAGTTGACACCTCTTTGGCAGAAATCCTCAGGATGATGAAGTCCTCTATGGGCTTGATGGTAGCCCCTTTACCTTCCCAAATAAATGAATATTTGTCAAAGAAGGAGGTGAATGAAGTCTTGGATCATCCCAACCCTGGATCCCATATTGAATATGCCATTGTTACAGCTTGGAAACAACTTGATGCTACTTTCCACAACCAAGTTGTAGCTAAAATTTCCACTTTGTACTTAAAACCTCATATTTTTGCTGCTTGGCTACAGCTCATATTTAAAAAAAAACATGCACATCTTTCCAAATGTTGTCTGAACAAGCTTAATGAATTGATTCATCATTTTCAGTTTTGCCAGTACTTTCAAATGTTGCCTCTAAACATTTAATAAATTAATTCTTTGTTTTCAGTTTTTGCTCACTACAATAATAAAATGTGTTTTCAGGTAAGTAGCCTGATGTGCAAGGCACGCTATAGGCATTTGCAAACTTCTGACTTCACTAGGTCATAATGTATCTGAGAGTTGCACAGAAGAAACTGTTCCCTGTGAAGTGGTTGAATCACACTTTTGCCAAAAGTGTACTGATCCTGTTATTATTTACAAACTTCCAGATGGTCAAGTGTAGTGTTTGTCAAATGATTCAGTCCAGAGTAAAGACAATAGCTGTTTGCAAGTAAGTGGTGATTATTTTGTTTATGTGGGCATTTTCAGAGCTATCAAAAGTTTTGGCATTTGGGGTTTAGAGTGTGTGCTTGATGGGTATATGTCCAGTGTGTGTATGTGATTCTTTGCGGGTTAGGGTTAGGTAAGGAGCTAGATTTAGTTTTTTGCTTGGTATTGGTGTGTGACTGAGCCTGTCTTGTATAGTGGTGGTGTTATAGAAGGGTTTTCTAATAAGGTGAGGTGTATTGTTATGGGCAGGGGGCAGAGACCTTACTAATACCTGCTAGCCCTAACCCTAACTCCAGGTGCAACTAACACTAGGTAAGACTGCAATCCAAATTGTAGCTTGCTACAGATCCCCCACCATGCCCCAAGAGTCTCACTACACCTTTCTAAACATACTGGAAAATATTAAGATACAACCAAACACCCTAATACTGCGTGATTTCAACTATCCTGCCATTAACTGGGAAAATTACTCATGTACCAACACCTTTGCCCAATGGTTCTTGGAATTCATAAATTCCAATGCCCTGGATCAACTAATCCATTAGTCCCACTAGGGGCTCCAGTATCCTAGACCTGGTCATTACCAACATGGGAAATCGATGCTCCACACCTATGGTCACCCCCTCGGTGGTCAGGTCTGACCATAAGCTAATCACCCTTGACATCCACATCCATCCCCCACCCCCAGTAAGGAAACCTCTGTAAAAAAAACTTTTCCAAAGCCAACTTCATGCTACTCAAGTCAGAAGTGACAAACTTCATGACACCCATGCAGACAGGAACTGAAAGTTCGACTGCTGAATATTACACTAAGGCACTGTATGAGCACATCCACTCATGCATGAATCGTGCCATCCCAAATAGAACCAAGATGCTGTTCTCCAAAAAAAGGAAGCCAATCTGGTGGTCCCCTGCCGTAAACAAACTTTACAACAAAAGCAAGAAACTGTTACAGAAAAGAGGAAAATCCCAGGATACAAAAAACTCCCTTACCAGCCTCAGTAAGAACCTGAGATCCCTCATAAAATACTCCAAAGCTAGTTGCGAAAATAAAATTGCCAAAGATTCCAAAGACAGTCACAATGCATTCTATAGCTATGTCAAGAACCTAAATGGCAATGCTCAGATCTGCTCTGAGCTACAACAGAATGGCATTAAATATACTGATCCCAAGGATATTGCCAATATCCTGGCATATCGATTCAGTGCCAACTTCACCCTTCACCCCCCTCTCACCCCCTAAAGGACCCATCTCAATACTGAAAGATTGTGAAATTCTGGTAATAACGGCCACACAGGTAAAAACTGCACTCTCCAAAGCGAAGAATACAGCATCCATGGGACCAGATGACATCCCAAGCTGTGTACTACATGAACTACAAAATGAACTGGCACCTCACCTAAGTGTCATGTTTAATCATAGTCTCACCTCAGGCTTCGTGCCCACTAAGCCAGGCATTAATCCCTACATCACTCAATGGGTTGCCAACTGGCTTACTGACAGAATTCACACTGTAAAAGTAGCCGACTCCAAATCCAGCTCCAGGCTCAGGGTTCAGTCCTGGGACCGCTCTTGTTTGGCATCTACTTTTCTGAAGTACAGGCCAACACTAAGAGACTCTGGCTAACAAAGTTCGCAGATGACTGCAAACTGGGAGCCATTACTGAATCCCCAAATTATGTGGATATTCTACAAAAGGGCCTTACAGAAACAGATGTTTGGTGCCAGAGCCATGTGCTCAAGCTCAGTGCCAAGATATGTATAGTTATCCCCTTTGGGAAAAAAACATGAACCCGTGAATTAACCACATAGGTGGCAGGAAATTAAACACCGAAAATGTGATAAGAGACTTAGGGACACAGCTGGACAGTGGTCTCGCCTTTGATAACCACATCACCACAACAGCCAGGAAATCCTTCTATGTGGCACACCTCATCACTAAGGGCTTTTCATCCAGAAAAAAGCATTGTCCCACTGTACTCATCCCTCATTAGAACCATTATAGAATACAACGCCCTGTTTGGTATGTACCTCTCAAGACATCTGCAACAACTGGAAAGGCCTCAGAAATACCTCACTAAAAGAATCACAGGCCTAAAGCAGATACCCTATGCTGACCGTCTAAAAAAACTCCAGCTATACCCTGTCTTATATCGTCTACTCAGAGATGATCTCTGCTTAACATACAAGGCCATGTCAAACCCAGAGCTGTTGGACATGCTACACTTAAAGAAATCCCAGTCCCTCAGGGCCACACGTTCCAGGGATCACAATGAACAAAACATGCTGGAGGGATAGGTTCCTGACCCAGAGACTCTCTGGACTCTGGAATAGACTGCCCATACATGTCAAGCAGAGTGCCTCTTTGGCCCTCTTCAAAAGGAACCTTGATGATTGGATGGGAGATAGCAAATTCACCCTGGGGATCACATCAGTCACTTTGCTAGACAGGGGTCCAGGAAGTAAATAATGTGGGAAGAAGTAGCCAGGGAATTGTTATGGCTAAGCTTGTATAGGCCCCAGAGCCGATAGCCTAGTACCAACCTATGAACACATATTCCTTAACTCAGCAGGTATCACAATTCGGAAAACTTAAGTTTGCAAAATGTAAGTGTTTCTCTCTTGTGATCTTTTTTGTTTTTGATGTATTTAATTTTCAGTAAATGTGTATTTCAGAATGCAGGCATTGTTAATGATTGAGTCTATGATTTTGCATTTTATATAGTTTCATACAACCCAATAAAATATCCTCACCTGAGTACACAGAGTATGTCTGACTTCACCAGATGCTGCCAAGGAGTTGGATACCCTGTACACACCCTAAGTGCAGTGGAATGAGATCAGCTTTAAGTATCTTAGGATTGACTCAGTTTTGATATCTGAGGTCCAGCTGGCTCATCAGTAGACCACAGAAGCTTTTCACTCTGCCATCATATAAGGGGCTTAAAGTGTTGAACAAGGTGGGCAAGAAGGTGTTGTTTTATGTCATTATAGGGCAAATGTTCCTCAGATATCGCAGTTATCCAGTTTCCACTCCCTCTTAATGGATCACCAAGTAGAAAACCTTTCAGTTCATCATCATCATCATCATCATTCTAAGATCAAGGAAGAGCTGATCAATACCCCCAGCTTCTACTGTTGTTTTCCATGTGACCAGTTGTAATTGTTGCTGTGAAAAAGCTATAACTAAGGCAGCATGCTGTGGAATTTTGTTTGACTAGGATGGCATATCTCTGACTGACCTCCTTCAAATATGAACTCAAGCTATCAGAAAAAAAACAAACAACAAAAACTTCTAGAAACCAAGAAAGGAACTTTCCAAGCACTTTGAAATTCACTTTATTTAGTGCTTTTGTCAGCATCAATCAGCTGACTTCATCGGAATAACAATACATTATACTTGAAGCCATTTTATATAGAAAAAACATGTCACATGACAATCCAATTAAAAAAATAAATGAATCATAAAAATGCATCTAAAACAGTACACCATCAATTGTATAAATTATTTTATAAAACCTCTCTAATACTAAATAGAATTAAAAATAAATAAACACATTACAATGCATATCAAAAAAAATGTGTACCAAAAATAAAATAATGTATATGTATGTGTAGCAGCAAACTTCTTGTAAACCTGAATTAACCAACAGTAATGACAATAATAATGACAAACCCCCCTCTATGTTATTCTCTCTCTTTTTGTACATATCTAATTCCAATAGGCTTTTAGTTTCAAAAAGCTACTAAGACTCAATGTATCGTTGAGTCCAGGAGACTTGTTGGCATTAAGCCTACTTTGTCAAACAAGTTCTACAGCTACACATACATATACACATACATATTTATTATTATTTTTTGGTACACTTTTTTTATATGCATTGTAATGTGTTTATTTTTAATAGCTGATTGATGCTGACGAAAGCTCTAAATAAATTGAATTTCAAAGTGCTTGGAAAGTTCCTTTCTTGTTTTTTTAGAAGTTATTGTCATTTGGTTCCTGGTTTTTTATGGCAGTTTGTGGTTCCAAGAATGGGTTCTTCTCCACATACTTTTACTTTGGGAAATGACCCAAGGGAGAACATGGGCATTTTAAGTCAACTTTTGCATGATATATCTAGAGAAGCACCTTTTGGTACGCCAAGTAGAATTGATGGCAGCATACCTCCTGGACAAGGTCATTCTAATATTGGAGTAATGGAAAGTAGTTCTAGTGGTGAAAGTAGTGATGTGAATACCAATACATTTCAGAGATGGTTTGATAGAGACTTTTCGTTTCAACAAAACCATGGTAATATTACTCTTAATGGGACTTTTCAACAAACATTATCAGTTTTTGAAAACAAGCTTGTCAAATGCCATAAGCTACAGGTTGAAAACGCCTACTTTTGTGAATGTATCAAGAAAAACTTAGTTCCCAAGGGTCTTCGCTATTGGAAGTTTCCCAATGGGTTAACTTCTGATTCAGCTTTGTACAAGGACTTAATTGCTTTATTCATTCGTCAAGGGATTGAATTAATGCAGCTGTTGATAAAACACAATACCCTTTGCATGGATGTTCTGCACAATGAACTTACAGAGATCGTCAAAAAAACTACGAGAAGATCTGATATTTGAGCACTCCAGTCTAGGTTACAAGAGTATATTGGACAGGGTTGATAGGCTAGCCGGTGATGACCAATTGCGGAAAGTTAAAAAATTGGAGCGAGACATTAAGGCCTACCAGGCGGGTGTAGCTTATCCAAAACCACCTTGGGGGAATGACATCAACAGATCTAACAGCCCAGTGAACAACAATCAGGAAGTTAGGATGGGTGGAGCTTAACAGCAACCAACCAACCATGTCCCTTTAGGGCGAGACCCTCCTCGACGCTCCGAAAGGATACAAAATCAGACGAGACATCCACAGTATTGGAATCATCCGAGGGAAGACAAGACAACTCTCCGTACTGGAATGAGCGTCAACATCAACCCAGATGGAGTTAGTACTGGGTAAACAACTGGAACTCGAAAAAATTCCAGGTAATGACTTTTTTGACATTTCAAGGGGTGAGATTGGAACAAATAATACCGGAGGTGACGTGATTTATACCTCATACGTTAACAGACAAGGGGTCTTTGTTGTACAGAATTTTTCTTCCACCAACTTTGACCCTAGTATAGCTGACTTGTTCAGCAAGGATTTTAACTTTGTTCCTATGCAGCAAGCCAAGTTGGTGGAACTAATTTTGGACTTGAAGTATTTTGTTCGGAAATTGAACTTCAAGTTACTCTTTGACAGTAGTATATCCTTTGAAAAAAATGGACAGGTACGTAAGTGTAGTATCTTTAATCCCCCTTTAGCTAATATTTTGCTACTCTTTGAGGAGTTGTGTAAATTTGAATTTAGAAATTTGTTAAAATGCAAGGATAATTCTGTTATGCACTATTTAAACCAAAGTGAAACACTATTTTTAAAAAAGTTAACACTTGACAAATCAGTGCAGGTTATGAAACCCGACAAAGGGGGGGAGGGGTAGTGATAATGCCAAAGACAGACTACAACAACAGAATTAATGTGTTATTGTTAGATGGCATCATATATGAGGAAACTTCACTGAATTATGCCAATATTTCTCATTATAGAATTGATTTGGCCTTGAAAGACTTGGTTGATCAGGGCCAAATAGAACATGATGTATATGATTTTTTGAGTGTCAAACATCCTAGGGTGCCGAATATTTTCGGAATCCCTAAAATACACAAAGATTTGTATGACCCTCCTATGAGGCCCATTGTCAGTGTGGCTGGTTCTAAAACCTTTTTTATTGGGAAATACATTGATTTAATGTTGAAAAACGTCCTGAAGGATGAGCAGCATATATGGGTTGATTCATGGCATTTCTTGAAAAGTTTAAATCAAGTAAATTTTAATTCTCAAGCAAGTTTTCTTACGGTTGATGTTACCAATTTGTTTAACGTCATTCCCCACTCCATGGGTCTAGATTGGTTTGAAGAATTCTTGTTTGACAGTAAATTGTTTAGTAACAACGAAGTTTCAGTACTAGTTTGTTTAATGGAGTTAGTTCTCACACACAACTTTGTTTTTTTGAAGGACAATTTTTCTTACAAAAATCTGGGGTAGCCATAGGGGCATGTTATGCCCCCGTGTTTGCCAATATCATCAGGTCGATGTGGGAACGGAAATTTTTGTTGCACTCTTCCTTTAAGGAACAGTGGCATTTTTATTTTCGTTACATTGATGACTTGTTTTTTATTTGGATGGGTGACTCGAAAAGTGTTGAGGAATTTTTACTTTGCATTAACAACACCACCACATCATTTCTCAGATTTACACATATGTATAGAGAAAATGAAATCAGTTACTTAGATGTCCAACTTAAGAAAGACATGGTTAAGCTGTGTTTCATTAGTGACTTGTTTAGGAAATCAACCTATTCTAATAGTCTTTTACATTACCAGAGTAGTCACCCTGAACATGTGAAAAGAGGGTTAGTAAAAGGACAATATGTTCGGATTTCCCGTATTGTGACAAGGGATGACGACTTTGTAGCAAAGTAATACAATGAAACAGATGCTTTTAGCACGAGGATATCCTCCAAGTCTTATTGACCCTATTTATCAAGAAGTGAAGAGAAAAAGAGAGAATGGAACATTTCAACCCATGTATAATTTAGGATGGAAATTTGGGGATGTTCCCTTAAACATTAATGGTGATGAGCAGGGTAAGAGAGATGGTGGCACATTTAATGCCTTCCATCATTCTTTTGTGACCAGGTTTTCACAAGACCACAAACAAATACATGACATTCTTAAGAAAAACTGGTGTATTTTTTCCCAGATGGATGTGCTGGATAAGTTAGGGTCCACACCCCATATTATTTTTAGGAGAGATGTCACCTTAAAGAATTTAGCGGAACAGGGCAGTTTTGGTGAATTCTATGGAATATGGTGGTACAAAAAAGTGTGGATTCTGTGCACAATGTATGATTTGTACAGACGTAAGTACTAAAATCAGCAACATTCATGTCAAACCTTTAGGTAAGCACAGTTGTACCAGTAGGGGAGTAGTTTATGCAGCTTTGTGCAGTAACTGTCAAGGATTTTATGTTGGAAAAACTAAAAGATGTTTGAAAGACAGGATTTATGAACATGTCAGAGACATTAGAAATTGTAACAACAACAATGCTTTGTTCAAACACGTTCAACAGTTCCCTGGACATGCTTTCAGGTTTTTGGTCCTTGAAAAAGCAACACAAGAAATACATGGGGGTCCTTGGGAAGATTATTTAGAGTTCAGGGAACTTGTTTGGCAAATTAGGCTTAATGCTAACAAGTCTCCTGGACTCAATGATACATTGAGTCTTAGTAGCTTTTTGAAACTAAAAGCCTATTGGAATTAGATACGTACCAAAAGAGAGAGAATAAAATAGAGGGTGGTTTGTCATTATTATTGTCATTACTGTTGGTTAATTCAGGTTTACAAGAGGTTTGCTGCAACACATACATATACATTATTATTTTTTTGGTGCACATTCTTTTTGATATGCATTGTAATGTGTTTATTTATTTTTAATTCTATTTAGTATTAGAGAGGTAATGATGGTTTTGTAAAAGAATTTATACAATTGATGATGTACTGTTTTAGATGCATTTTTATGATTCATTTATTTTTTAATTGGATTGTCATGCGACATGGTTTTTCTATATAAAATGGCTTCAAGTATACTGTATTGTTATTCTGATGAAGTCAGCTGATTGATGCTGACAGAAATGCTAATAAATTGAATTTCAGAGTGCTTGGAAAGTTCCTTTC
This sequence comes from Protopterus annectens, assembly GCF_019279795.1. Lineage (NCBI taxonomy): Eukaryota > Metazoa > Chordata > Ceratodontiformes > Protopteridae > Protopterus > Protopterus annectens. The sequence goes on along the minus strand of NC_056746.1, from coordinate 1,426,841,572 downwards.
TTGGTTTGTTAATGAACTCAAGCTATCCTAGATGCCTCCTTCTGGCTGAGGTCCTCTTGGGTCATGCCTTTCAAAACATAGATATCTAGGAGATGAAGCAAGCATCAGACTCTCTGAGGATCTTTAATATTCTCCTAGCCTCTGCTGCTGCTTCTAGGTCAGCCCATTTTTCATGCTATGAAGCTGCACACACTACAGCATTATGCAGTTATAGAACGCGCCACAGAGATTACTACACATGAAGAGGTTCCCAGTTTTCAGTACTTCCTTCCCCGCTGTTTCATAAGTCACCCAGGAGTACTATAGCACGTGACCTGTAGTCACAGCTCTGACCTCCATCTAGGGCCATCTGTAGTGGATGGCCCCACCCACAGTTGTTCCTTGTGCTGGAGGACATCATAAGGTGAAAGTTAAGGCAGTTATCCATGTACCCAATTCAACCTACCTTTAAATCAATAGCGCAGACATTCAAGTGTCAGATATCTGCTTCTTCAGTTTCCTTGCCATTATATCCAACCATGCCCACCATCCAAGCTGTAAGTAAGCAGTGGTACTCCCAAGTTTACCTTGGCTTGAAAGATTATCATAATCCAAGACTGATAGTTGTGGTTTTGAAAGCCAGAAATCTGAAATGCATCCAAGAGAATCCAAGGCATCCAGTGAAATCTATTAAATGTAAGTAGAATTTGAGCCTCTTCTTGCACTTGTGCACTGTTTTTCACTGTATTGTTGCTTCATTTTATACTGTTACTGCTGCTGTGACTGCTGTTATTCTGCAGTAGTTTCTTTGATTCATCTGCCTTAAATAGCATATGCTAGAGTCAGACTTGCTGAATCTAGACTGTTATTACTAGAGCACTAAAACTGACTATCTTACATTAAGAGGGCGTCTGCACCCTTGTGGCAGAAGTGTGTTGCTCATGACTCATCTGAGTTAGAGCTTGTTAGAATAAAGGCTCAGTTGAGGGGCTTTTCCATTGGAAGACTGTGTTAGAGCAGTTTAAATTTGTATTTAATCACCTCATTTGTGCGTAGCTGCACACCATGCAACAGGATCTAGCACTGTGATGTATAGACGCAAATGCTTAGAAAGACAAATTCTCTCTAGATAACTGCTAGGAAACCCCTCCTAAGCTTTCCTGCTTCTTGTAGTGCAATGCAGTTGTGCACAGGTGCCCAGAGAGCAACCCAGCTGTGCATTTTGATGCAGGTTTCTACTCCTAAACCTCCCAACTGATTAGCTGTTTTTATTAGTCCTACAGCAGAACCTGGCCCTCCTAGCCCACTCCCTACTACTTATTACAGAATACACCTGTCATAGTGGATGGACAGTTTCCCACCATTTCTCCAGCCAGCCTGATTGACATGAGCATACTGAGGCAATGTAGCAATTGCCTCATGTCTGCTGACAACCTAATACTCCTAAAACATGCAAACACAGTATATGAGAGATGTGTCTATACTGTGAATCTGAAATCAGTGCTGTCTCTCTCATGTAACAACAAAAAAGATGTCAAACAGGTTGTCAGTACACACACTTTACCTGTTTCACAAATCAAACACATAACTCATAAACCCACATTTGTGGAGGTACTCACTAGAAATTTACCAAAAGTGCAGAGACTTCACAACCACAAACCTTCTACAAACAGTACAGTCCCAACAGAATCCATTACATGTAAAAACAGATGCATCAGTGTCTCACTCAATAAGCCCCTAAGGCAAAACACCTCAAAATCAAATGTCTTGGTCATAGGCAACTCCATAGTGAGACACACAGATATCCCCATCACCAGGTAGGACAAGGAGAATGTCAAAGAGGTACAAGACATTGTTATTGTTACAATTTCTAATGTCTCTGACATGTTCATAAATCCTGTCTTTCAAACATATTTTAGTTTTTCCAACATAAAATCCTTGACAGTTACTGCACAAAGCTGCATAAACTACTGCCCTACTGGTACAACTCTGCTTACCTAAAGGTTTGACATGAATGTTGCTGATTTTAGTACTTATGTCTGTACAGTTAGCTGCCTGTCAGGTACCAGGATCCACCAGATCACTCACAGAGTCAAGACTGTCAACAACATGCACTGTTATGACTCTGTCATAGTCCACGTTGGAGTGAATGACTTGAGATGTACCTCACTGGACTATAGAGACATGACTGAGCATTCAGATTAAGTGTCCCAGGCAGGTGTGTTCCAAGCCCTAAACAGCATTCTACCTTCACCTAGGATGATGTCTCAATACAAACAAAAAAAGATTGACAATTGTCTTAGCATCTGGTGTCCATCTTCTGGGATCCAGTATCTGTCAACCTGAGATGATATGGTCAACAGACTATGCTGCTTTGCCAGAGATGGTCTTCACCTGCCACTTCTTGGCTTTCAGTTACTGGCAAAGGTACTTGCCTCCCCTATAATGCCTTTTTCCCCAATGTAAAAATAGCCTCTAGAGACAAACTTAAGGTTATGTTGCTTAATGCTTGGAGTATAAATCAAAAACTGCACTCACTGGAAGCACTCATTACTCTGGGAGATGCCGATGTCTGTGCAGTCATAGAGACATGGTTCAAGGCCACCGAGAGCACTCTGGCCATGCAAAGCTACAGTGCTTCCACACATTCAAACTGCAAAAGTTTGAATTTTGAAGTTTGAAGTTCTTTTGTTTTTTTTTTTTTCACTTTACTCAAAATTTAATTCAACCTGTTTCAATTTTTTTTTATATTTTTTTTTTTTTTTTTTTTCTATTTCTGTATATTGATGTATATCTAAAATTGTTTTTGTAGTGGAGTGGAGTTTCCCGGCTCCCTCCACTGAAAATGACATATCCAGTTGACCAGCTGGAAAATAAAATAAAAAAAAAAAAAAAAAAATAAACATGAAAAAAAGGAAGGAGGTGTATCCACCTTCATCAAAGACAAATACACCTCAAGTCTGGTTAAACAATAGAACCCCCTAGAGTTACCCCAAGTCCAGTTACTGTAGGAAAGACCCCACTCCACATCATTGTTAACTATAGGTCCCCCACCATGAATCACAAAAACCACACCTCCTACCTGGACCTACTTGAGTCACTCACAATACAGCCAAACACCCTGGTTATGGACGACTTTTAACTATCCTTCCATCTATTGGGAAACATATATGAGCATGAACACACTCGCACTAAGATATGTAAACTTTGTTAAAAATGCTCTGGAACAGATAGTTTGCACCCCCACAAGGGGCTCTAATGTCCTTGACCTAGTACTCGCCAACATGGGGGATCACTGCACCTCCCCATATGTGAGACCCTAACTGGTAAAGTCCAATCATAAATCAATCTCATTCAACATAACGATCGTACATGACCCCCACCGAGCAAAAAGGTTGAAAAATCTCTCCAAAGCAAACTATAGCCAACCAAAAAATGACATAAATAATTTCAAACTCCCTGCAGCCTGTACAGAAATGCCCTATATAAATACATATACAAATGTATAGACTCAGCCATACCAGAATGGATCAAAAAAAGGTCCTCACAAAAAAAAAAAGTCACCCTGGTGCATAAATAGGTTATACAACAAGAGAAAAAAAATGCTGTCAAAGAATAAGAGGGAACAGTCTTAGAAGAGGAGAAACACTGTCCACAGTTTGAACAGACAAATTAGACAGCTTGTAAAGTTCTCTAAAGCCAATTACGAAGCTAAACTAGAATCCCTAGGTAAGGGTAATCACAAAGCATTCTTTAGCTATGTCCGAAATCTAAAAGGGAAGGCCCAGCTTTATGCTGAGTTAGTAGTGGATGGTACCACTCATACTGAACCTGATATGCTCCCTGTTGGAGATAATCTTGGAAAACAATGTTTTTATGTATGGGAATAAATACTATCTACAGAGATGGGGGGTTACAATGGCACTTCATGTGCCAACAGTTATTCTAATATAGTAATGGCCAAATAGGAATGTGACTATGTGTTCTGTGAGACCAATCCTTGGAGAGGATATATATCATACTGCAAGAGATTTGTGAATGATATATTTTGTCTTTGGAAAGGTAGTAAAGGGCAATCGATGGACTTATTGATTATTTAAATAAGACCACCTCATTCCTTGAGTTTGAAGTTCACAGCTCCATGGAAGAGATCAGCTTCTTGGATGTGATTTTACATAAAGGGCCTGAAAGGAAGCTAGATACTTTATATATGAGTCTACTTTGAATCGAAATTACAAAACTTCGAATCTCATATGGCTGGGACCATATGATCGAAGTTTTGTAACTTCGAACATTCAAAAAAAAAAAAAACAAAAACAAATTAAAACACATGTATGCATACTATGGGCTTGACCATATTTTATGGAAAAGGGGTGAACAAAGGATGTCTGGGGATGTTTTGAATGTCACTAATTCTACAGAAGGCCTAAGTTGTTCTCTTACACATAGCAATGATTTTAGACATGTCTGTCAAATTATAAGAAATAACTGGAAGACTCTTACAGCAGACAACAACATCAAAGATATTGTGGCTGAAAAACCTAGGTTTTGTTTTAAGAACAAGAAAAATCTGAAAAGACTTTTATGCAGGGATGGGAGTTTTAATAAGACTGTCTCAACATCAATGTGAACTGGTACTTTTCCTTACAGGAAATGCAAAGCCTTCAGTTATATTAATTCTAAGAATTGTTTTCAGCATCCCATAACTGGGAGAATTTCTCATCTAAGGACTTATGCAGATTGTTCTTTAAGGAATTGGATATCCATTGCTGAATGTGACTCATGCAGTAGTTTTTATGTTGGCAAGACAAGCAGCTCACTCAAAGATCGGATCTTGCAACATCTCAGTGACATTAGGATTTGTAATAGGACTAATGCCTTTTTTCAGCATATTTCAATTCATGCTGGACATAGTTTCTGCTTTATGGTATTGGAAATTGTTCCTGAAAACTTAAGAGGTGGGGATCTGACAAACAGAACCGAGTCTGTTGAAGCATGTTGGATAGTGAATTTGCAGGCAGATAAACTTCCTGGATTAAATGACAAGGTGCCTTTAAAACCCCTGTTGAAAGGGAGGAAATTCAGGAGACAATTTTATTGGCTGAAGTAATACTGGGACTCTTTAAAAATAAAGATGTTACGGTTTCTATTAAGATCTGATGAAGGCAAATGCTGAAAGTGCTTCTCTCCTGTTGTTTTATTTCATTTTATTATTTATATTCTCTATGTTGCGATTAAAGTTTTTACTTATTTTATTCTTACTGTGGGACCTCCTCACTGTGGTGTCAGCTCAGCTTGTGTGTTTGCTTGTTTTGTTTATTCAGTTAACTGCTTTAGCAGTTCCTGGACAGTTTGTCCTGTTGAACTTGAGTACATCACAAACCTGCTAGCAGACAGGTTTGGCAGAAACTTCACTCACCCCCATCCCCAGCAGTTATACCCCAAAGCATACCTGTCACCAGTCCTCTACCCAGTATTTCCAAAGAGCAGGTCATAACTACACTCTCCAAGGCCAAAAAACACAGCCTCTATGGGAGGCTGCTTACTAAATGGCCTAAAACAGGACGTAGCAGAACCACTGGGCACCCTCTTCAACCACAGTCTAAGTACTGGCTTCATTCCTGCTGGGTGGAAAACAGCAACCGTAATCCCCTTGCATAAAGGGGGCCCTTCAACAGACCCTGGGAACTATAGACGCATAAGCCAAACCAGCCTCATTTGTAAGGCCATGGAGAGAATCATTATGGACATTAACAAGGATATAGGAGATCTTCAGACTCTTGACCCCACCTAGTTTGCCTTTGTTAAGGGTAGGTGATGCCTGTTAAACCTGGTGGACGACTTTGAGAATGTCACCAAGGCCCTGGATGAAGGCAAAACAGTACATGCTGCCTATCTTGACTTAGCCAAGGCCTTTAACACAATCCCCCACTCAGGCATCATTGAAAAACTCACCCAGCTGGGGATTAACCCATGCGTCTTTAGATGGGTAGCAAACTGGCTCACCCACAGAATGCAGTCAGAGTTGGAGATTCCACCTCTACCAGCCGACCTGTTACCAGTGGTATTTCACAAAGGTCTGTGCTAGGCCCCCAAAATCTATTTTTAAGAAATCCAGGCAGAAATAGATAGCCTGTGGCTTACAAAGTTTGCTAATGTCTGTAAACTGGGTGCAGTCATTAAATCCACCATCGATGTCAACTTACTACAAAATAGGCTTACGTTGATAAATGATTGGCGCCAAAAGCCATGGACTTAAACTTAAAACAAAAAAAAATGTATTACCATGCCCTTCGGCAAAGTAGAACTTCCTGCAAATTACAATATTAATACTACCTCTCTAAGTTCAAACCGAGTGGTGAGAGATCTCGGAGTGCAGGTTGATAGCAATCTTCATTTTGATCATCATGTGTCCACATTGGTAAAGTAGGCCTTCTACATTGCACATCTCATAAGTAAGGGCATAGCATCCAAAGCTAAAGAGGTTATAACTCCCCTGCACTCATCCCTCATCAGACCAATAACTGAGTACAATGTGCCCTTCTGTATGTACCTCACCAAACACCTTCTGCAGCTGGAGAGACCTCAGAGGTTTCACACCAAGAAAATTCAGAGCCTTCAACACATGACCAACATGGACAGACTGAAAGCCCTGTCACTGTGCTCTATATTGTATATACTGCTTAGAGGCAACTTGTGCCTGGCATACAGGGCAGTATCAGTCCTGCCGTAATGGAAATGCTACAAATCTTCAAATTAAATGGGACAAGACTCACTCACTCTAGGGACCTCAACTGCGACATTAACAGAACATGCTAGAGAGACAGATATGTCTCCCAGAGGTTACCTCTCTTCTGGAGCAAACTCCTAATTCACATTAAACAGAGTTTCTCAATGACATTATTTAAGCATAAGTTGGAAAATTGGATGGAAAACCATAAATATACCTCAGGAGTTTCACCTATGTCCCTCTTGGACAGTGGCAGCTGGTGCTAACCTTAGATTCACGTTACAAATATAGACTGTGTATCTTGATCTATAAGGGAAAAAGGGTGTATCTTGGCTAGGATTGTAGCCTATTAACCTCCTGCAATCCTGTGACTCTAGGTTAAGGTCAGATATCTCCCATTTTAGACAAAGGGTCAAGCTCTGTTAATGCAGCCTGGAGAAGAAAAGGCACAAAGCATTTTTCCAGCAAGCCATGCTGTTCAACAGTAGATAAAGAAATATGTTGAGAAGCTCCCTGAAGAGATCGAACACTGGGAGACAGAGGATGCTGTTTCAGCCCATTAGTATCTGCAGACTGGAGGGTGTCTAATTAAGAGAAGCATTTTTGCATTTTGTAGCCCCAAATCCAACATCTGTAATGTCAAAGGCCTCTCATGAAGGCTCTGTGGAGACAGCAGTGCCATCTTGAACCCTGCACATCATCTTGAGCCAAAGCTTCTGTACTACAGTAGGTCTGTACAATTGAATCCAACTTTTATTTTGTATTAACTGTAGGAGCGGACAGTGTTCTCTTGGCCCTTCTGCAGGATGGCATCAATGATCAAACAGTGGAGGTCCAGGCAGTTGTCCATGTACTCAGGTCTCCGAGTTAGTAATCTCTGTCATTTCCTGCATCACAATCAGCAAGCGAGTCCTTCCATCCTTTCTCTCTCCAGGTTCTGCGGTCTTTGTTTAAAGACTGCAGCCTAAACCAAATCAACCATCAGCGTTGGACATCCTCCCTCAGAAAAGGAAAAGAGAGGGAGATTCTTCAAATTCAGAGGAGAAAGACTTTATTTAAAATTATCTACCCTGTTAATATCTTGCCTGCTAGACTATGAAACTTCTAATGATGATGGCCATACCCACAGTTGGTTTGTAGGCTGTGTTTCTAGCAGCAACACTGGAACAAAATCTGTATGACAACAGATATAGTCTTCTGTATTCTTAACGGTAAGAGTTATATAAGATACCAGGGTGAGGTCATTAATGAACTGAAGGCAAAAGCCATGGAGATCTCTTAACAGTTGTGTGAAGGCATATTTAATGGAATTACACTAGCTAGCTTCTCAGGTGAGTAAGCATGCTATTAAATGTGACTATGGTGCTGTGGATGCAGTATCTAAGGATGCAGTGTACATGATCAGTTAGGTTGAGGATACAGTTTCTGTCAAAGGATGTCAGGGCACAGATCCTCAATGCTTCTTAGATGACGATTTGCTCTTTGGACTCCTGCTCAAGAAGTATTCAAAAAACATAAAGGAAAAGGGGAAACATACAGTTGGCTAAACAGTTTTAATGCTATGTCCTGAGTGGCCCTTCTACTTTCAGGTAAGCAGGTGAAGTGGAAGAAGGGATCAGAAAAGTGCAACTCCTGAACTTAAGGGCTCTACTTCAGAGAGGGCTAACCATGATTGCCACATGCTTCTCTCTCCACTTTTACCCTTACTCAAAATCCCACCCCAGCTGTTCAAAACAAAACCCATCTTTGCAATTGCACAAATAACATAATTGGGAGGCTGTCTGGCCTTATTTTCAAAGGAGTGGGAATAAGAAACAGAGGACAAGTTGACCCCACAAGTAGTCTCACAGTGGTAAAGACATCATCTGACAAAATCTCGAATAGATTGTACCAGTGACAAAAGATAAGAGACAATTGGTGGAGCCACTATTGGATATATTTCCTCGAAAAAAGGCTATAGATATCACCAAAGGGAGAGCATGGCACAGGTTTCTACTCAAGAAAGTAATTGATGGAATGATGGTCTCTGGAAGACCCATCCTGAACTGAACAAGTACTCGAAAATGTCAAAATTAAAGGTGTTGACCATGCATGCTAATGTATCCCTTTTCCTCAAGCTTTGATGGTCACCCTCGGTCTCAATGCTGAACTATATCTGCCGTTTACAGGCTCCACAGACAGTTTACAAATTCAAAGCAGAGAGCTGTTAATGGCAATTTACTGCTGTGTTCTTTGGATTGACTACTACTCCCAGGGTCTTTACCGAGTGCCTGGCTGTAGTGATTGTGTATTTGCAGACCAAGAACATCTTCTTACCTAGATGTTTTTTATTACTCAGACCTGTTCCACAGCGAAGAGGTAGAGTAAAGCTCCATTTTACTTTAAATTGCTTTTGAAACTTTATTTTAATCCTATCCAGAGCAGTATTTATTGGAGGCTGTACTGGAGTCTACCAGCTGGAAGGCCTTCCTGCCTCATGAGAAAGTGCAATCTGTGCCAGAGTGCTTCTGGATCTGTCCCAGAAGAAATCCGTATCTGTAATGGATATCTGTGAAATCATAGGGTACATGGCATCCTTAATCTTTACTGTTCCAGCATAGGGAAACTTCAGTGGTACCTCTGGAATATTTGACATCAGCCCCTTGAGGAGATGATTCCCAGTCTGCCTTGCTTAAAGCAGAAGCTCAGGTGGTGGGTCTCACAAGTCTGGAAAAATCAAAAGGTGCCTTTCAACCAGTCCCTAGACAACAAAAGTCTGGCCACATATGCCTCAGACACAGCCTGTGGAGTGCAGACAAAGAAATTTAAAGTAAAGTTCACATAGGATAAAAAAAACAATGCAAGAAGCATGTCCATATAAAGAAGATGATGGCTATAATCCAAGCTGTCTGGGCTCTCAACTTCATTTAGAAGCTGGGAGTACTACACCTGATAGATAGATAAATACTTCATCTGGTACATAAACAAACAAGGAGTGATATTCTTAACTTTTTTACTGTCTGAAAATGAAAGCATGGGAGATGGCCTTAGTCAGACATGCCCCTGAAGACCTCCTTGATTCTACCCTAGGAGTCCTGATGGATCAGGTGTGCATTCTCACAAATGGACAGAGAGGGCAACTAGGCCCTCTAATGGCACCCTTTGGCCAAAGCACTTTTGGTTATTTCTCCTTTTGGATATAGCAAGTTAGAATCCATTCTCTATGGCTAAGAATGTGAATCACTTGACTTAATTGAAGGGATCTTTGATATACTCAAGCCTGCAGACTCAGATTGACAAGATGGATAATGTCACCTTGCCACCTTTTATGCACATTTCTCTGTAAAAGTGGTAAACATTTGAGGGTATCTAGTAAGCCAGCTATGAGTTAATCTGATCTATTTGTAAGAGGTTGTCCTTTGGGACTGATGAATGAATCAGGATCCCAGTCATCACCAGTGTCTTTGACTCTGCAGTACATCTTAAATGGAGCTGGTTGGGGCTAGCTTTTGCCTTATTGAATGTATATCTTTCAGTCTTTTCATCGTGCATATCAATGGATCCCTGGGAACTCATTGCTACAAATTAAGCAATTCCTAAAGGGAATGTTGTAATTGAGACCACCTAGAAAAGATGTTACCCCACCATGGGATGTGAATTTTCTGTTAAAAAAGCTAAGAAAGTCCTATTTCAACTAGCTGCTACTTCACCCTGTAAGTTTAAGAATCAGAAAACAACCCTTTTGCTTGCAATTTATATCAGTTATAAATATGTCTGAGGTGCACTCTCCTGCAAAGAGCCTTTTCTAACCTCACTGGGACAAGGAGAGTGTTAGACTTTAAGCAAGGTCTTCTTTCATGTTCATAGTGGTCACTGAAATTTCTTTGTAAAGTCTATACAGTTGTCAGCCTTCTTTGCCAGCCAGCAGAATAAAACCAATAATATTCAGTACTTGGATGTGGGCACAGGCAATTGAGATACTTTCTAGATACAGTAAAATATGTAAGAAATACCAACCAGCATTTTGTGTTCTCTGCAGATAGGAGGACAGGGAAGGCAGATGTTCTTCATGTTTCACTGTTGCAGTCATCACACTTGTGTTATCCTGACAGGGGTAGCCCTCAGTCAGCCTGAATACCAGAGGCTTAGTATTTCTGCATCAGTTGCTGTTGCTCCAGGACCGATGTCAAGTCATTAGAGGTATAAAAACAGGCAGCCGATGCCATTACATCAGTGTTTCTTGCCGAGGAGCCCGAAGCAGAAGCAGTTTGCATGGGTGCCTTTCGGCCTCTACCTGAATTTTCGTTATCGATCATCTTGAAGTCTTCTAAAGCTAAGTACCCCGTCGGGGATCCTTTTTTCTTTCTCTAACCGATGTATGAAAAAGTTAACAATTGTCTTGCCTGTGGAAAGAAAACATCACACTGAGATTTCCATTCTTACTGTGTCACCTGTTTAGGCCCAGACCATGACGTACCTCACTGTCGGTTTTGTGCTTTGTTCAATGCCTGAACTATTCATCGTCAGGCCCTTATTGTAGCTAAATACCTTTGTTCTCTATATCTGTATTTTGAAATGGCTTCAGTAAGCCATCCAACTACCGATCTTCTGAAAAAACGTAACGATAAAGACAGAGACAGACCGCACAGGTCTAAAGCTGCCGACAACACTAATGTTAAGTTAGTCGCCAGTTCGCCAGTACTCAGTGAGGTGCTTTTGCAGCCCTTGATGCCCGCTTCGATGGATTTGCAGGCTGCTACCGAGACCCGTTAGGTGTCCAGTAAGCCGCGAGACTCTTCTTTGACTATGGAACTTGCAAATGTCTAAACTTTGGATGGGTCCGGAGCCGTTGTGCAGGCACCGGCTTCTGAGGAAATTCTTCAGACTACCAGTATTTGACACAAACCGACAACTTCTTTTGCGTCTTCAGTTCTTTCTAAAACTACAGAGTTTCTAAGGCCAGGAGTACAAGCTACGCCTAAAAAACCGACGACACATACTCAAGCACCTGCTTCCTTACCACAATCTTAGATGCTTAAAATGGCAGAAGACCTGATCATGCTGATTAGGGGAAGCCAGCCTTCCCCTGCTAAAAGAAAAGAGACTTGTCCCCAGCAGCTTTATCTAACCAAGAGTCTGACGACTCTGAGGTTTCTGAATATGAAGATATGCCCTTATCTGCTTATGAGGATTCAGATGCAGGGGAATCCATTCCTTCTGCCTCCCCTCCAGAGGATTTTTCTTTTGGTAAAAACCTACATACGTTGAGAGAGCATTTCCATTGGGGATGCCAGGATTATCCTCAGTCCAAAAAAGAGATTCAGGGAATTTTTAGATTTACCACAGCACAGACCCTTAGCTATCCCTCCTGTGGATGATGTCTTTATGGAATCCAGTCTAACTCCTGATACTTTGACCCTGCTCCAAGGAAACCTGACAGGTACTACAGAGTCCCTGACTCACACAAATTTCTCTTAAAAAATCCTACTGCTGACCCAGAGATCATCTCCCAAGGACCTAAAGGAATAAAAGCAACTACAGCTAAGAATCCCACCCCCTTGGACAGGGATTCCCGAGCTTTAGACAGATGTGGTAAAAAAGTATACACCTCTGCAACTCTCGCCATTAGAGCATTGAATTGTCAGTTCCACGTGCTGAAATACCAGCAACATATTATGGAACTTATTAAGCAAAAATGATCTACCTTTCCTGACTGTTCAGAAAATAAAGAATTACAGGAGCTTATGCATTCTGCAAGCCAAGTCAGCAAGCATACCCCGCATTGTGGGTTTGATGCCCTAGAAGCATCATGCAGGGCAGCAGTCACAGCTTCTGTACTTAGAAGGGTTGCCAGACCATGTCAAATCAAAATTATTGAATGCTCCTCTGAACAAGGACAATCTGTTTGGCACCAAAGCAGAAGAGGTTTTAAAAAAGATGGAAGAAAAGGCTAAATCTATGCAGACAGTCAAAGATATTTTGGAAGTGCAACCTCCAAGATTCAGAAGGAATTGCCCCTCAAAACATTGGTCCTTTCCAGCCCTCTCAAGGCCATCTCGAACTAGACCCAGGGAAAACAGACCCCCCCCCCCAGATTACAGTCTCAGTGTATGCTGAGATCTAAGCAATAGAGTACCTCCACTTCAAAATCAGGGAGTGCTAAGCCACCCCCTTACGGAAAGAATTCACAATGACTTCTCAACTCCACTCCTCACCTCTACCCAATTGCTCGTGCCCCTAGGAGGAAAACTTGCCCACCATGCAAAAAACTGGACCTCCATCACCAACAATCGATGGGTCTTCAACATAGTGTCCTAGGGGTACAAATTTTATTTCCACACATTGCCAACCCCAAAAGGGTTCCCAGACCTTCCTCCAAACCAGTGGGCAGAGGCACAAAACCAAGTTCAGTCCCTGCTGTCCATAAGGGCAATTCAGCCTGTTCTTGTAGGCCAAGGATTTTATACCAGACTTTTCCTGATACCCAGAAAAGAGCGCACTTGGCACCCAATCTTAGATCTATCCATTCTAAACACCTTCTTGGTGGTACCAAAATTCAAAATGCTCACCCTACAGCAGCTTCTCCCTATGCTGTCCAAAGATGCCTGGTTAGCCATCCTGGAACTATAGGAGGCGTATCTGCACATCCTAATCAGGGACACCTGCAGGAAATCTCTACGTTTCAGAGAAGGATCTATGCATTATCAGTTCTCTGCACTTCCCTTTGGCTTACCCACTGCTACCAGAGTTTTCACAAAATGCCTGGCTCCAGCCATTGCCTATTGCAGACAAGAGAATTATTCAAATTTACCCCTACTTGGAAGGTTGCCTGAGTCAGGCCGACAGTCAGGAAAAGCTGTTGCAGCACCTGACATTTCTAAAGGACCTTCTAACCTCCCTGGGGTACACTATCAGCAAAAAGAAATCCAAACTAGTCCCAAGTCAAAAAATTGTATTCCTTGGGAGCAAGCTTGGACACAGCATCCCAGATGGCATTACATACTCCAGAAAAACAAGCCTACCTGATAGGCTACTTCGCTCAAATGGCCACCAGAACCCAGCTATCTGCAAGGAAAATCCTGAAGGCTCTAGGTTTTATGGTCTTCTGCATTCTACTAATTCTGTATGCCAGACTGCTTATGAGGAAACTTCAGTGGTACTTAAAAAGTCTTTGGTGCCAACATTCTCAGGACCTGGAAACTGTCATACCTATGATACCTTGTCTAAGGAAAGAGTTCCTTTGGTGGGCAGCAGCATGCAACCACAACAAGGGGCTTCCCTTTACACAACCCCACGCCACCCAGACCCTAACCACAGACACATCAGACTATGCCTGTAGTGCACATCTGGATGGCAGGTGCATTCAGGGCCACTGGAGCCCAAATCAAATTTATCTGCACATCAACCAAAAAGAGATGCTAGTTATTCAGTATGCTCTGACAACTTTCAGATCCCTACTCTCACCGGGGCTCCTACTAATCAAAACCGACAACACCACAGTGATGTGGTACACCCACACTGCAGGCTAGCTATGACTCTGGAACACGGACACAACTGTGCATATTCACCTGCAAGCTCAATTCTTGCCAGGCAACCAAAACTCTCTGGCAGACAACTTAAGCAGAAATCTCCTAGACCCTCATGAGTGGCAATTAAACCGCAACACCTTCAGCCTTGTGACCCAGAAATGCCGAAAGTGGAACTGTTTGCCTCCCCCTACAACCACCACCTCAGAAAATTCTGCACCAGGGTACCTCACAGCAAGGCCTGGAAAGTGGATGCCCTATCCTTCCAATGTGCAAACCTCTCAATCTATGCATTTCCCCCTCTGCCTCTTCTTACAAGAGTACTACACAAGATAAGGGAGGAAAGACCAAGGGCAGTCCTGATTGCCCCAGACTGGACAGGCCAACACTGGTATCCACTACTGCGCAGTCTGTCACCATTGCCCCCATGGTACCTACCCCAGATCCCAACTCTCCTGACTCAGCAGGAGGGACATTTCTTGCATCTGCAATTGCAGACCCTGAACCTTGCAGCCTGGCTTTATTCCTTGAATTCTCCTCCAGTGGCCTGCCTAAGCAAGCAGGTACTGGATGTCATATGTGAAGCCAGATGACCCAGTACAAGGAAATTCTATGCTGACAAGTGGAAAAGTTCCTGGATTCACACTAAAGGAGCAGATACAGCACAGCCCTCCTTATCTCTCATTCTGGATTACCTAGCAGACCTACTTCACAGAGGCCTGTCCTTCTCTTCCATTAAGATCCATGCATCTCCCATCTCTGCTCATCACAGCACTGAGCCACCTCTCTTCTCTCACCCTCTCATCAAGCAGTTCCTGAGAGGGGCTAAAAACTTAAGACCACCAAGAAGAACCCCCACCCCTGCTTGGGACCTTAACTTTGTGTTGGAAAAGCTCACGCTACCCCCCCCTTGAGCGTGCAGCACCAGCAGAGTTAAAATTCCTCTCTTGGAAAACAGCCTTGCTTCTGGCCATCACTTTAGCTAGAAGAGTGTCTGAGCTACAAGCACTTACGGCTGTGGAACCCTTAATTATTTTTCATGCTGACAGGGTCTCCCTCAGGACTAACCCAACTTTCATGCCTAAAGTGGTGTCCATTGTGGCTGTCAACCAATCTATCCATTTGCCCACCTTTTTCCCTAATCCTCAAAATAAGGGAGAAAGGATTCTGCACTCTTTAGATGTGCACATACAGCTCAGATTCTACCTTGATAGGACTAATCCCTTTAGGAAACCTGGCCAGTTACTAGTCAGCTTTGCACCAGGGGCAGAGGGCAAGGCCATATCAAAACAAACCATCTCCAAATGGATAGCACACTGTATCCTTTCTGTTACAAACACCATGGGAAACCACCCCCTCGGGGGTCAGAATGCATTCCACTAGGACTACTTCAGTCTACAGCCTTTTCTCAGAGGAGTCCCTACCAGGGACATTCTGGAAGCTGCTACTTGGAGTTCTGTTCATACCTTCAAGCATTACCACCTGCCTATATTTTCCAAATCCAAGGTGGGCTTTGCAACAGCAGTCCTGCAGGGCATACTAGCCAGCCCCAACTCAAGTTCTTGACTGCCTCCACCCATTCTTCAGCTTTGGGAATCAACTCAAGTGTGATGACTGCAACAGTGTAACACAAAAAACATAGTACAGTTGTGTACAGTTATCATAAATGTAGATGTTCAAGTGTATTCACTTTTGCAGTCCTGGTTTCCCACCCTCCAACCCCCTAGTCTCTCTCTCTCTCTCTCTCTCTCTTCCTCACTCCTTACAGGGCTATTGGTATTTACTTTTACTGGTGGTGTTTTTCCACCATAACTTAGCTCCCTATTTGGGGGCTCCTAACATTTGGGGCAAGAAAAACTGATGTAATGGCGTTGGCTGCCTGTTTTTATACCTGACATCAGTCCTGGAGCAACAGCAACTGATGCAGAAATACTAAGCCTCTTGTATTTGGGCCGACTGAGGGCTACCCCTGGCAGGATAACCCAAGTGTGATGACTGCAAGAGTGAATACACTCGAACATCTACATTTATGGTAAGTGTACATAACTGTACTTTTCCAAACAGACCATATCTAAATGGCTGACACATTCCACATCCTTTTGCTACTATTCCCACTCTGAAGCTCTAAAGAGATAATATAGTTTAGATACTACAGAGGCTATAAACATCACTATAGCTTTCCTGTAAGGGATGACTACCCGGGCCATCTTTTATGCAGCTACTTTGTAGTCTCTGTGTGCACTTTTCAAACACTGCAAACTAGGTATCACCTCCAGAGGAACAGCACAGTTCATTAGTACCATTCTGCAGGTCCTTCTGTAGCCTTCTAGAATAAATCAACAATTATGCAGCATCTCAAAGCTCTGCAAAACTGTCCCAGTGGTTATGACTACTGCAGCAGTGATACTTACAAGTAGTTCACTTGTATAAGGCGCTTACCATGATGGTACATGTTTGAGTAGGATCACCGTTGTATTCACATCTCCACTTTGTGGTTTGAGCATTGAAGGTATAAGGTGGGTACAAGTCAACCTCACCCATAACTCACACATCTGCCTCAGTTATAAGGCCTCTTGTTTCCTCAAGTCTGGATGCTTACAGAGGGGCCAGAATTTGCAGGTCTTGCTCATATGACAAAGAAATCCAGGATGTAGATTATCACCTCTTTTGAAGGAGTGGGCTTGGGATTTAAATGAGGAGATCCTACCTTCAGTAACTTGGGTAAAAAAACTAAAGAAGGATGGGCAGATACCACTTTTTTTTCTTTGGAATGCATTAATGTCCCAGTAATATGAATTTCCACCTAATAGGTAGATGAAAGGTGCAAAGCTCTGGAAGTTGGACTGGACATTAGGCTTACTACAGCAGATGTCCCAGTAGTTATGGCTACTGCAATAGTGACCCTAACTTAACGTACTGTTATGGATAAGTCTGTTACACAGATGAACTTTCTGTTGGTCAGCCAGCCCAAGAAGAATTGTAAGGAAAGAAGGAAGGACCACTGTATGCCTTATCCCTTAGGTAGTTCTCCATGCTATTCAGGCCTGCACTGCTTTGTTGAAAAGTCCCATGCCCTAATATTCCCAGAGCTCTAGGAGTCAGAGTGGTCTGAAGGACATCCCCTCAGCTAATTTCCATATGTTGGGAATTCTACTAATGCTGAATATGATGAAAATCCCTCCATGCTTCTGGAAACCAGGAATATCTTGGATCAAAAGCATTCCATTTCACAGACAAGAACTGGTGTGACAGGAAGATCCAGCAGATTGTAAACCTCTTCCCACAGCTGAGGAAGACAATGGGAAGAATCTGGAAGTTGAGGAAGATCTGAAGGTAGTGACAAGAATTCTGAATATACCTCTTTTTCAGCTGTTGAATCCCCCAGCTTTTCAAACTGATGGATAGTTAGGCTGGAATGTCAAAGCCATATTAGCCCCTGCCACTTCAGGAATCACCAGAACTGACCGAAGTCTTCAAAATGCCAGTTTTTGTAGAACATCCATTCATTCTTACATCTCAGATAAAAGAGGCAATCTGTCAATGTCATCTTCAGTTTTCTGTGCTGTAGATGTATGTACATCATAACAAGACATCTTGTGGTCAGCTAAAGCCCCAGAGCTTCATTCCTGAGATTTAATGTGAAAGACAAATGCCCCATTTTGGAATTTATTTATTTTTATTATTTATTTCCAGTTTGATTACCGGGGAAGTCCACTGGGCCCAGAGAGCCCGTTTTCAGTGGAGGCCCAGGGAGAAAAGCTCCATAACACAGAATACAGTAAAGATACAAGTCTAGAAAAGTTACAGTTAAAAGAACAAGTTACAAATATATGAATTCAGCACAAAGCAAGAGCAACTTAGCTCATTGTGACACATCTAATGGATTATACTGTACAGATTCATTTAGACATCCATTCATTTAAAGTAAGAAACTATTTACATACATTCATTCATTTAAAGTAAGAAGCTATTTACAGTATTAACATAGTTGAAATAATTTGGGATTTAGTTATGGGAGTTAGAGAGAGCTTAGGAACACAGGAGGAAATCCTCCCAGGGGCATTTACTTAAACAGAATTAGGTAGGGTGAAAGCAAATAAATTTCCATGTGGAGGACATGTATGTGAATAACTGGAGTTTTGAAATTATCTGTGTTTGGTGTTGTCCTTAGTGCAGAAGGGAGTGAATTCCATTTCTTGGCTAGGGAGAAAGAAAGTAGAAGTTGGCCAACAGATTGTTTAGGTTTGTGGATAGTAATTAAGTTTTGATGTCCAGATCTGTGAGTTCTATTAGGGGTGTAGGAGGAAGGATGTTTGTTAGATCAGGACATTTTGTTGGGTGAAATACGAGTTTGTGTGCAGTGGTAAGTTGGAGGTAGTCTAGGTAATTTGCGAGTTCTAGCCAATTCAGAGATTAGAGGGTAAGACGGTGATGGGTGAAATTTTTGGCTTTGGTGGCAAATTTGAAGATTTTGTTATAGCAGTTTTCAAGTTTAGAGGTGATGGAAGATGTCAGGTTAGTTAAAAGAGGGGCTCTGTATAATAAGGAAGGAAGAAGGTAAGTAGTGGCCAGAGTATGCCTAGTGGAGGTGAAGAGGAAGCAATTGTTCCTGTACAGCATACCTAACCTTTGGTGGGTTTTCTTTATATTTTGTTGAATGTGGATATCAAACTTGAGGTGTTCATCTATAGTAATGCCAAGAAGTTTGGTGAAGGGAACCACTTTGATAGGAGGGTTGGTTTGGCCAAGGACTTGAAAGGAACTTTTGTCATATGAGAAATTTTTTGAGGGTGGGAATAGTATTATTTTAGATTTGTTTGAGTTGAGAGAGAGGTGATTTTGGCGCATCCAGGTCTCAGTAGTTGAGAAGGCAGTTTGGGTTTTTAGTTAGCAGTTCAGTGAGATTAGAGGCAGAGTAGACTAAAGTTGAGTCATCTGCATATTAAATATTTTTGGCATCAGGAATAGCAGAGTGAATTTACTGATAAAGATATTAAATAGCATAGGTCCGAGGATAGACCGGTTGGGGTGAGTAAGAAAGGAGAGGTGGCTTTCTTCCATTTCACAACCTGTGCTCTATCTGACAGGTAACTTGAGAACCAGGATAAAGTGTTTTGGGAGAGATTTAGATTTGAGAGGTGATAGAGAAGGTGCTTATGGGAAACAGTATTGAATGCCTTAGAGAGAGCTAGAAGAAATGTAGATACTAAGTGTCTGGAATCTCGGGCTCGATTGACAGTTTCTAAGAATGGTTATACTGCTATGCCCTGGGCAAAAGCCATGTTGAGTAGGGGTAAGGAATTGATTTTTGGGTCAGAAAAGGCATAAGTTGGAGTTGGACGCATTTTTCTAGGAGTTTGGAGATTGGTGAGAGAAGAGCAATGGGGCGGAAGTTTGAGATGTTAGTGCGTTTGCCTCACTTGCGGAGAGGAAGAATAAAGGTAGACCGCCAGAGTTTAGGGACATAGGATTCTTTTCTGGATCTATTGATAAGGATACTAATTGGGAGCGCTATACCATCAGCAGCAGACTTTAGGAAGGATGAGGGAATGTTATCAAGTGCATTAGAGCAGAGTTTAAGTCTGGATAGAAGTCTTTTTATGAAATTAGTAGAGACAGGTTTGAGCTCAAACATAGGGAGAAAGTTATTAGGGAGCTTAGAAGGAAAAGAATGAAGCAGAGATGGGTTATTGTTGGGAAAAGTCTTGGTCAGGTCAGATATTGATTCTATAAAAAATGAGTTAAATTGTGAGGCTAATTCGAGGTCAGATTTACTTGGATCAGGGGAGGGGTTATTTTTGGAGCCTGGGTTGAGAAGTGAGTTTACAGAGTTCCAGAACTGCTTGGGGTATTTAGTATGGTTGGACTGGAGCGTAGTATAGTAGGATATTTTTGTCATTGGTGATTTGTTGTTTTGCAAGGTTACGGAGCTGTGTGTATTGGAGAAGGGTTTTGGGCAGTTTATTCTTTTGGTAGAGCTTCCAGGATTTGCCCCTTTGATGCATAATTTGTTTTGTTTCTTTGGAAAGCCAAAGAGCAGTAATAGTTTTTATGCTTTTGCTTCCTCGTGGAGCTAGGGAGTTTAGATTGTCTAGGAAGATAGAATTGAAGTGGTCTATGGCTTTGTCAAGAGAAAGGGTTTTTAGAATGTTCCAATTCATTTTTTGAGAATGTTGGAGAAAGTTGGGTTGGATTTGCTAAGGATGCAAGTGAGAATGTATTGATGCTGATGTGGGGTAGAGGTGGCTGCATGGTGAAAGAAGGCTGGGAGGTGGTCACTAATGGTACCAGCGATTGTGCCAGAGTTAGTAATTTTATTTGGATGGGTGACTAAGATCCATTTGAGAATGGATCCTGGGGGATTTGTTTTGTCGGGTCGGGTGATGGAGAGAATTACTTGAGTAAAGTTATAGAGGTTAATGGATAGGGAGGGTAGGGGGCTCTTGATTTTATTTTATTTTCTAACTCTTCTGTTGTGTTAGTTTTATGTTTGCAGGTGAACTGTCCATGGAAACTTTTTCTGTTTCCCAGAGTGGGCCTCATGTAGACCTAAAAAGTCTTAGTGACTGTGGGCACCAGGTCTTCTGAAAAGATTCACATATTAAGTGCCTTTTGTTTTTATGAGTCTCACATTTGGGTTGATCATCAAATTTGTGCATGTGTTACTAGGAAAATGCAGAAAAGCAAAGTGTGGTAAATGTATTCTATAAATATTCTGATATTCATTATCGTCTGAAGGGGCATCCCTTCCTCCAAAGAATGTTATAAAAAGGACACAACCTCCAAGGATGTCAAGGGAGACATGACCCTCAAGAGTGATGCAAATGGGAAGAAGGTTGATGTTCCTCCATCCATGTGGCCTGAGGAAACTTCAGTCATTTAGACCAGTACCCAGTCCCTGTTAGGGGCACTTATTTCTCCTGCCAGCCTCTGCCCAACCCCTCTGAAGGTGTGCTTGCAAACAGCAACCAGCACATCTTCTCAGGCCAAGTGCCATGAAGCTGGTACTCCTGATACCATGTTTCTTTGGACATTGGACCTCTGGCCAGAGTCAACAGGAAAAAGGATGCAGTCCCCTGACACAAGCCACCAAATCCAAGGTTAGACAGGCCAAATGTGTGCACATAGAGTTGTCTACCCTTCCATGGGTCACATTCCCCTTAACCATAGATGCTGGAATGTAATAAACTGCCATACACAGCTATCCTTCCAGGAAACAGGAGTTCCTGACTTTATAGGATTTTTGAGAGAGTAATGGAATAGCTGTTTGCTCAGCAGCTGTCAATCATGCACAGCCACCAACTTCTCCTGCTGTCAAACAATAATGCCAAAAAAGGGAATCATCTCCTCCCAAGAACTCAGACTCTTCCTCAGAGGAAACACTCCTCCATAAGAGATCATTTTAATGGACAATGCAAGAATTGCAGATACCAAAAGTAGTTACTTTGATCTGTTGGGATAAGAGGGACAGAAAAGTACAGTACCCTCTGGTCTTTTAGGCTGTTGAGCACGCCTTTCTGGTAGTTTTGCTAAAATTAGACTCTCAGCTGCCAGCTGCAAAGAACCCTACCAATTCTACCAGAAGAACCCTAGGCAGATTCAGAAAGAGGGTCTGTTCGTTAGCCACCTTAGCCTTTAGGGCCATCAATTGCCATCAGTGGGTAACTAGATAGAAAGGCAAAGCCCTTAAGCAAGTAGGGGACTTAAATTAAAAAGTGCAGAAAGAATCCCAGAAGTTGGCAAGGTGTTGGAAATTGTAAGTACCATTTACATTTTCCCATATGCAAGTACAGTAGAAACTATCCTTGCAAAGCCTTCCCTTTCTACAGGCATCAGATTAAAGGAAAGGAAGCCAACAATGTTAAGGTGCTGAAAAGTAAAAATGATGGGGAATAAGGATGCGAAGGGTAAAACTGCAGGAAGTACACAGTCAGTACTTCATTCTAATCCTGACTGCCCATTCCACAACTTTAATGTTCCCATCTCCCGACAACCCCTTTTGATTCTCACCTGGGGAGGGTAAGCCATTTTCAGGGCTATAGAGCAAACATTACATCAGACAGCTGAACCTTGCTTCTCTGTCATAGACAGAATAGAGTTCGTATCCATGCCTCTCCTCTTTGGCGTCTATTTGTCATACAATCAGGCCAACACTCCTGGCTTATGGTTATCTTAGTTTGCAGACAACTGTAAATTGGCTATTGTTATTCAGTTTTCCAATGTCTGTCAATTATTCCAGCATGGGTTAGACCTTGTTAACAATTGGTGTAAAGAAAATGGTCTCAAATTAAATGTGAAAAAATGTAGTGCAGTTCATTATAGTAAACAAAACATTTTCACATACAATATCATATAGGCAATCCCCCCCCATCCCATGAGACATTTGTAAGGGATCTGGGCACTCTCACTTATAATTCCTTATCCTGATTTCCAAAGGCATCTCCACTAGATCTAAAGAAGACCTAATTCCCCTTTATTTATCAGACACAGGTATAAGATATAATGCACCTTTTGGCATGTATTGAGAAACCTCAGAAAATCATAACTAAAAAAAAAAAAAAATCAGTGGCATCAAAAATTTTAATTATCAGAACATACTATATATTTTAGTGCCTTATATAGTTTTCCATAGAGGTATCTGTCTGACCATTTGAGCAATGGAAGATCAACCCTCTTTGGACCTATTCCCCCCCCCCCCCCCACAGCAAGTGATACCTTAAATACTCAGATCTGATGTTATCTTAGTCACCATTCCTCACATTAGGGTCTTGGATCCAAGCCAGCATACTCAGACAAGCAGCTTAGCTCAAGCTCCTCCCCTCCCATGATGTTCTGCTGCCCTCTAACCCCTCAGATCTCGATCTGATATTATCTTAGTCAGCATTCCTCACGTTAGGGTCTTGGATCCGATATCGAATCCAAGCTGGCATACACGGACAAACAGCTTAGCTCAAGCTCCTCCCCTCCAGTGATGCTCTGCTGCCCTCTAAAACCTCAGATCTTATTTGCCACTTGATCTAGACAGATGCAGTTTGCTCAGCTCCTTGTGGGTAGTAGGTTCTCTTTTTTGGGGATTTTTCACTTTTGTTTAGGTTCCCTTTGAATATCACTATTCAGCTGTTGTGGTAGTTGTTTCCCCCCATCCTGGTTTTGACATTTAGTGTTGTTTGGTGCCCTTTTGTCTTGGGGGTTTAGCCGTTGCTATAACCTTAGTAAAGGTAGCTGGTTTGGTGTAATTTTGAACTGTTTGTTGGTAGTAGCTAATTGTTTTTTCTAATATCAGATGGATTTTTTTTGGGGGGAGGGGTTTGATCTCTGCTTGTATTTGGACTCAGGTTTTGGATTTTCCTTCAGCAGTGTTGTTGGGTTTGATATATGGCGGACAAACCCTTGGGGTTTAAAAGATGCTCCTCGTGTGGTTGGAAAATACCTGTTTCCAACTCACACGAGGAGTGTCTCTACTTTCTCGGCGGTGGCCATCTGGAGGTTGAGTGTGGTATTTGTGCCACCTTCAACCCCAGAGCCCTGGTTGACCGCCGCAACAAATTTGTTGATTAAAGGTTTAGTTAAAGGGCCCTCTGGTCACTGCTACCCCGACCAAAGCAGGCCCTTCAGGTGCTAACAAGAAGGTTTCTCCCAGTGAGGAGATCCCTTCCAAGCAATCCCAGCTGTCGAATCCAAAATCCCCAGATCCGTTTCCAGCTGGGGCGGTGTCGGATCCCAGAGCTTTGGGTCCCAGAGTCTCTAAGGAGTCCCTCCCTAGATCGGACTCCAGGTCTTTGGATCCAGTGCTGTCGGTTCCCACTCCTGGATCCAAAGCTCTGGAGCTGAGATCCACAGATTTGAAGGGGGGCATTGTCTACGTATCTGACTGTCTCGGATCTGAGAGAGTCGAGAGCAATTACCTCAGATCCATCAGTGCTCTTGGTTCCAAGTAGGTCTGATCCAAGGGCTGGGTCATAGCCTATTGTAGTGGAGGAGTTTCCATTGTATCCATCGAGGGTAGAACAAATGTTTTCACTCCCTCACAGGTCTCACTCGATGAAGCATAAGAGGAGATCCTCTGAGTCCAGACATGGCTCATCCAGCCATATCCTCCATCTCATCCATATCATCCAGGAGTCTTTTTCCTATGGATATGGACAGGATGATGCAGTCCTTTCTGAAAGCTCAAATGGAGTTGGGGCTTCTGATTTCCCCAGTCCACAGGTCGGGGATCTAGTCTCCCACTTCCCATTAAACTGCTTCTCATCCAACCGTTGGTTTGGATTCCCAGGGACTGTTGCGCTGAGCAGTGGCGATGGGAGTGTCAGGGTCCAATTTGGTCTCTACCCCATCGGGATTGGCAGTTGGTACTGTTCCTGCATCCCCAGGACAGTCCGTCCCTCTGGGCTAGGCTGTGGACTCGAGGTCCATGAGGTTGGATTCGGGTCCAGCTTTTTCAGACTGGTCCCTGCCCCTAGGTGTTTCAGCTTTCAACAGCTCTGGTCTGGTGCTGTCCGGTGGAGTGGGGGGTCCGGGGGGGTCTACCCTCTCTTCAGCTATGGTATTATCGGCAGGAGAGTGGGACAGGACCTCCTCCAGTCCTTTCACTTTCCGGGCAGCAAAAAGGTCCTTCTCTGCTATCAGAGCTGCCACCCCCACCCATGGTCATCCTACCCAGCCTCAGTATCTGAGCAGACCTCCTCATCCTGCTTCCGGTCAGCCCATCCGGTTCCAGTCTAGCTTCCAGGAAGGTGCCTCCCCCTCTTCTGAGTCTTCCCTGCAGCCTCCGGTGGAGGAAGTTCCTAGGAAGAGGATATGTAAGAGGAGACATCTTGACTCCCCATGGAGTCTTTAACTGAAGATACAGATGCTGATGAAGAGGACAGATCCTCGAGATCTCTGCCTGAGAATGTCTCCTTTGGAGACATAATCAAGATCCTCAAGGTCAAAGGCAGTTGGTCTGCCCAATCCCCATCATCTGAGGAAACCATATTTCTGGAGGCTTTTAGTACGGGCCCATCTACCTCTTGGGTGTCCCCCCTGATGACCCTCTTATTAATCTCGTGGCCAGCAGGGCTTGGAAGTAGCCAGATACCGTGGACCCAGTGCCTAAAAAAGCAGACAAATTTCCCAGCCCCCCCCCCCCCAGCAGATAAATCCTTCTGGTCCAAGACAGTTCCGGTTGATGCTGTTGTGGTGGCCGCTGCCACCAAAAAGGAGCTGGCAGAGCAAAGTTTTTCTGCCCACCCTCCCGATCATGAATTGAGAGCTCTGGACAGATTTGGAAAGTGAGTGTTTGCTTTGGCTTCCTTTAGCCTGCGAGCCTTAAATTATCTTGCACATTTCACCCATCTCCAGAGAGATTTGATTAAGGAACTGTCAACTTCCCTCATGGTGTCTATGTCTGAGGAGGAATTTCATGTGGTTTCTCCTAAACTGGCCACCCTTCATTCGATTGTTAACTCGTCCATGAGGCTACTTTCCAACACTGTGAAAGGGTCCTCATGGGCGGCGGGTTCAGGCATTGCCTTTAGGCATCATGCTTGGCTGTGCCTAAGCGGGTTTGCAGAGGCCTTCAAGATGTTTATCAATGCCCTTTTTAATGGTTCCCACTCTTTGGTCCCAGCGTGAAAGAGATGTTGACCCACAGTGAACAAGAAGGGAAGATGTTGTCAGCTGTCAGGATCAGATTTTCTGCCCCTCAACAGTCCTTCTCTAAGACCCAGAAAGGGAATAAGAAGATGTGGTTTCAGAAGGTGCAGTCTTCCTGGATGTTCAGGATGATTCCTCTTCCAGGGGGCAGGGAAGAGGTTTCTATGGTAGACGTCGCCCTAGAGGCAGAGGAGGTCTGCAGAACCAAGGTTCCAGGGAGCCCTTCTCTGAGAAACCTTTTCAGTGTCCCTGAGACATTGGCCAACTATCCTTCCCTGGAGGCAGTCGGGGGTCGGTTATCGTTGCACCCTCTAGCCTGGGCAAGCATTACAAATAATCAATGGGTCCTATCCATTATATCCAGGGGCTATTGCATTTACTTTTTGGAAGTCCCCCCAAAAACCAGAACTCTTACGGACATGCCACCCAGTCAGAAAGATTTGGCCCGACAGGAGGTTGCAAACCTTCTTCAAAAAACAGCCATCCGAGAGGTCCCGACAGGGCAGAGAGGATCTGGAACTTATTCCTGCTTCTTTTTAGTTTCAAAGAGAACAGGGGACCTATGATCTATTCTGGACCTCCGTCACATAAACCTGTTCATACAGAATTTGAAGTTTCGGATGGTCACTGTGCAGTCGATTGTGCCCCTCTTGCACAGCAATGACTAGATATGCTCAGTGGACCTCCAGGTCGAGTACTACCATGTAAAGATGGATCGACAGTCCAGGAGGTTTCTCCATTTTTGCTTGGGAGCCGATCACTTTCAGTTCAGGGCCCTGCCCTTTGGTCTCACCTCAGCCCCCCAGATGTTCACCAAATGCATGGCAGTGGTGGCAGCTCATCTCCGGCTGCAAGGAATCCACCTGTTTCCCTATTTGGACGATTGGCTCCTAACGGCCCCTACAAAGCATCAACTATTGGACAACATACTCTCCCTGTTTCAACAGTTGTGAATTACGGTAAACATTGCCAAGTCCTCCTTGATTCCTACTCAACTTCTGGAGTTCATAGGCACTTTGTTGGATACCACCACACAGATCGCAGCCCTTCCTCTTCGCTGGGTGTCTAATTTGTGCCCATGTTCAAGTTCTGCTGGAGCAAGCATGTTCTCTGGCTTCACATGTTCTCAGGGCTCTAGGGTCCATGATGGCTGCCATTTACTTGGTTCCAATGGTTCGGTACCACATTAGAGTTCTACAGTGGACCTTTGCAGCTCAGTGGTCAGCATTTCTGCATCCCCTGTCATCATCTTACCCCAGTGTGTGAAAAGCATCTTTTGTGGTGGATTCGCTCACTGGACCTCTTGGTGGGCAGGTCTTTCTCAACACCGACTCCCACGGTCACATCAGATGCTTCCATACTAGGGTGGGGGGCATTTCTAGGGGGATATGGTCCAAGGAACTTGGTCCTCCTCAAAGACCAAACTGCACATCAATGTTCTGGAGATGAGAGCAGTCCTTCTCTTGTTGCAAGCCTTTCAGGATTGCCTCCCTCCAGGAATGATTGCAGTTCTATCGGACAACATGGCAGTTGTCTGGTATATAATAACGAGAAGACATGAGGGTTTGGGAATGGGCAATGTCCATGGGGCACTTTCTCAATGCAGCACACATTCCTGGAGCATCCAACATTTTGGCAAACAAATTTAGCAGGGCTATTCTAGCCCCTCACGAGTGGTCCCTGAATGCAGTGGTGGCGCAACAGATTTTCCGTCGGTGAGGTTGTCCGACCTGCGATCTGTTTGCATTTCCTCTCAACTACAAATGCAGCAAGTTCTTTGCACTGATCCCCCAGAAGGGGAATCCCCCAGGGATGTGCTCACATACAATTGGCCTCCGGATCTCTTGTATGGTTTTCTCTCATTGCCCTTAATTTTGAGAGTACTTCAGAAAGCCAAACTCCTCAACATGCAGTTTATCCTCATTGCCCCCTTCTGGCCTCGGCAGGTGTGGTTCCCCCTTCTACGGTCTCACATGAGGCATCGACTCTGGATGCTCGATCCAACTCCTGATCTTATATCTCATCTGTCTCTGCTTCCGCCCCCAAATCTTCAGATACTGCATCTGATAGCATGGTATGTCAACTTCCAGTGATTTTGACTAAGTGCAGGCTAGCCTTACCTATGAAGCATATTATTCTTGCTTCCCAGAGGCTTCCACTAGGAAGGTATATATCAGTAAATGGAGTAGATTTTCTATCTGGGCAAAGAATAAGAATCTAGACCCCTTTTCAGCTTCCATTCCTGAGATCCTTCTCTTTTTGACATCTCTCTTTAAGGGTTCAGTTTCTCCACCATCAAGGTTTAATTGGGCAGGGATTTCGAATTTTCATCTTAGTGATGATTCTACCTTTTCTTCTCATCTTTGCAAGGCCTTTTTGAAAGATGTTTTTCTTTTGCGACCCCCTGTTAAGCATCCATCCCCTCCATGGGATTTGGCATTGGTGCTGCAGGGATTAACAAAACCTCCCTTCAAACCGGCTGTATCGTGTGATATCAAATTCCTTTCATGGAAGACTGCCCTTTTGGTGGCAGTAACTTTGGCAAAGAGAGTCCCTGAGCTGAAAGCTCTTAGAATTAAGCCACCCTACTTAATTTTACATAAGGACAGAGTGTCTCTGAAACCAGATCCATCTTTTATGCCCAAGGTAGCTTCAACAGCTAATCTTAATCAGTGTATTCATCTTTCAGTATTTTTCCCTAATTATACCAATAAAGGGGAATACATTCTGCACACCTTGGATGTTCATCGTCAACTTCATTTCTGTTTGCATAGGATTAGGGAATTTAGATGTTCAGACCAGTTGTTTGTAGCCTTTTCTAAGAATAGAAAGGGCAGAGGGATTTCAAAAGTTACGGTTTCGCTCTGGATTTCACAATGTATTTCCTTCATTTACTCTTCAGGTTTTCCTTTATCTGCACCAGTAAAGGCTCATTCCACAAGGGCAGTGTCTACCTCAACTGCGTTTGCAGACCTTTAATCCTTAGATGACATTTGTGCAGCATGTCCTTCCTTGATGCCTCCCAGGATTTAGGTAGCTGGGTACTCTGACCCTAACGTGAGGAATGGTGACTAAGATAACATCAGATTTATAGTTATGTACTTACCATACCTTGGCATCTGTGTTATTTGTAGTCACCATTCATCACAGTCCCACACTCCAGCCCCTTCTTGAGAGATTAGCTGGATGTTGGTGGTCCTGTGTTGGAGGTAGTTGTTTTGGTCTGTCTTCTTTCCTTATGCAAACTCGATATGAAGGGTTAAAAGGCAGCAGAGCATCATGGGAGGGGAGGTGCTTGAGCTAAGCTGTTTGTCTGAGTATGCCGGCTTGGATCCGATATTGGATCCAAGACCCTAACATGATGAATGATGACTACAGATAACACAGATGCTAAGTTATGATAAGTACGTAACTCTAATTAAAGGAACTAAACGTTCATCAACAAATAAATAAGACATGGTATGATAGCTTTATATCCCAATGCACGCCTCACCTCTAGAACAAATTCCACTACATATGAAGCAGAGTAGCATCCTTGCTACCTTCAAGGTAACCTTAGGTCATTTGGATGGGCAGCTTTAGATTTTTCCCAGTCTATCTGGTCTTGCCATCCTTGAGGCTTTCAGGGAACTTTTGAATATGGCTTTTGGCTAGGCACATAATGAGATTGCCTAATAATAAGCTATGAACTGTTAGCTAAAGGAGCTATTGAAAAGAGGAGGTTTGTCCACCTTTACTTGGGAGCTGATCACTTTCAGTTCAAGGCCCTGCCCTTTGGTCTTACCTCAGCCCCCCGGGTGTTCACCAAATGCATGGCAGTGGTGGCGGCTCATCTCTGGCTGCAGGGAATCCAGATATTTCCCTGTTTGGACGATTAGCTCTTAATGGCCCTCACAAAGCGTCAACTATTGGACAACATACTTACCTTACTCTCCCTGTTCCAGCAGTTGGGAATTTCAGTAAACATGGCCAAGTCCTCCTTGATTCCTACTCAACATCTGGAATTCATAGGCACTCTGTTGGATACTACCACACAGATCACAGCCCTTCCTCTTTGCTGGGTGTCTCTAATCCCCCCCCCCATGTTCAAGTTCTGCTGGAGCAAACATGTCCTCCAGCTTCACACGTTCTCAGGGGTCTAGGGTCCATGGCAGCTGCCATTTAATTGCTTCTGATGGCTCAGTACCACATGTGAATTTTACAGTGGATATTCAGTTCAGTGGTCAGCATTTCTGCATCCCCTGTCATTCACCATTCGTCTCACTCCAGTGTGTGTAAAGCATCTTTTATGTTGGATTCACTCACTGGACCTCTTAGTGTGCAGGTTTTTCTCCCCACCGACTCCCATGGCCACAGTCATCTCGAACGCTTCACTACTAGGGTGGGTGGGACATTTCCAGGGGAAGACTGTCCAAGGGAAGTGGTCCTCCTCAGAGACCAAACTGCATATCAGTGTTCTGGATATGAGAGCAGTCCTTCTGTTGTTGCAAGCCTTTCTGGATTGCCTCCCTCCAAGAACGATTGCAGTTCTATCAGACAACATGATGGTTGTCTGGTACAGAAACAAGTAAGGGGGCACACGTTCATATCTGCTTTGTCGAGAGGCCATGAGGGTTTGGGAATGGGTGATGTCCACGGAGCACTTTTTCATTGCAACACACATTCCTGGAGCATCCAACATGTTGGTGGACAAATTGAGTAGGGCTGTTCTGACCCCTCACGAGTGGTCCCTGAATCCAGTGGTGGTGCAACAGATTTTCTAGATTTTCTGTCAGTGGGATTTTCTGAGCTGCAATCTGTTTGCATCTCCTCTTAACCACAAATACAGCAAGTTCTTTCCAGTGATCCCCCAGAAAGGGAATCCCCCAGGGATGTGCTCATGCATTATTGGCCTCCGGGTCTCCTGTATGCTTTTGCTCCATTGCCTTTAATTTCCAGAGTACTTTAGAAAGCCAGATTTCGCATCTGATCCTCATTGCTCCTATCTGGCCTCGGCAGATGTGGTTTCCCCTTCTATGGTCTCACTTGAGGCATCCACCCTGGGTGCTCGATCCAACTCCAAATCTTTATCTCATCCATCTCTGATTCCACCCCCAAATCTTCAGACCCTGCATCTGATAGCATGGTATGTCAACTTCCAGTGATTTTGACTATGTCTGGGCTAGCATCACCCATGAAGGATATTATTCTTGCTTCTCAGAGGTCTTCCACTAGGAAGGTATATATCAGTAAATAAAAGAAATGTTCTGTCTGGGCAAACAATAAGAATCTGGTCCCCTTTTCAGCTTCTATTCCTGAGATACTTCTCTTTTTGACTTATCTTTAAAGAAGGGGCCAGTTTTTCCACCATCAAGGTTCAGTTGGCAGTGATTTCAAATTTTCATCTTAGCGATGATTCTACCTTTTCTTCACATCTTTGCAAGGCCTTTTTGAAAGGTGTATTTCTTTTGCGACCCCCTGTTAAGCATCCATCCCCTCCATGGGATTTGGTGCTGGTGCTGCAGGCATTAACAAAACCTCCCTTCGAACTGGCTGCATTGTATGATATCAAATTCCTTTCATGGAAGACTGTCCCTTTGGTGGCAGTAACTTCCATGAACATATTTTCATCTTCATGGTGTGCTGCACTTTGTTGGTACTTGTGATGAATTTTTCCTGTTTTCAACCTCAGTAGAACCTTTTCCGGAAACTATGTGTAGAAGTTAAAAACAGAAGTGCTCAGGTCCCTGATGGACAGATGGCAGATTCCAGTTGTAGATCTGTTTACCTCCTTGGCAAAGCAGCTACTATATTAGACTGAGATGCAGCACAGACTGCATAGTGGATATGTTCTCTTTCATCTGGGAAAATCTGTATGCAAACTTCATCTCTCCCTCTCTCTCTTTCTCTTTCTCTCTCTCTCTCTCTCTCTCTCTCACACACACACACACACACACTCTCTCTCTCTCTCTCTCTCTCTCCCCTTATTCCAGTGGTGCTACAAAAGGTATACAGGGACAGACCCAGGATGATGCTAATTAATTCTCATTGAGTCACATTGGCCAATGCAGCCTTCCATTTCCTCCATGGAAGTTAGACCTGCTCACTCAGTTGTCTTGACACCCTGATACATTTAAATCAGTGAGTACTTAGGCTGGTAACTTGGATGGTCACATGTTCATTCTACTTAAGCACATTTCTAAAAGGATGCATTCTGTGTTATGAAAAAAAAAAAATCTGAAAACCTAATTCAAGAAGTCTTCTCTTGCAAAATGGAAGTTTTCCATTTGGTGCAAGATGAAAACACAGCACCTGTTCTGAGCAGGGATACCACTTATGTCTTTCAGATCTGTTTTCAGTATAGATCTTCTACTGTTACATTAAATAAAATGCTTATTCTTCAGAATATGTATGCAGTCCAAGGCAGCAACTTTGTTAACTGAAGGACTTGTCAGGTAGGCCATGATGGGAGCTATTTATTGTATGTCACTAAGGAGGAGTAGTCCAACATCTTAACATTTCAGTTTTGTGAAATTAACTTTGAACCCTTTTGAACGAGACAAATGGTAAAAGTTCTTTTTGGATGCCCATTCTATAACATGATCATTGTGGTAGTCTTGACATCAGCCAAAAGATAGCAGAATTACAAATCCTAATGTGCAAGGAGACTTTGTCAGTATTCTGTAGGGACTGGAAAGTCTCTTGAGATGTCTGAAGTCTGTCTTATTTGGAACGCCCATTCATTCATGCATTTTCTCAACACAAGATTTTACAGGTGTAGATTTTACTCCTCCTGGATGTTCACTGGCAACTTGGATATTAAATTTCTCCTGACTAGTGAGTGAGGTATTTCTGACCATCTTCCCAGGAAAGGAGGGTGAGTCATTCTCTACGTAAACACTTATTAATTGGCAAGCTTACTGCATAAATTTTTGCTAACAGAAGTATGGGGAGGTGATTAGAATGCAGATTAAGATGCACTTTTTCAAAAGCAGCTGCTTCTTCAACCAATTTCTGTAGGAAAAGTTTGACATATTGCAGTCACTAGTCAACTCCCTGGTCCTCTCTCCATGCATATTCTATACCCTATAATAGGTTCATAGATTTATACTAGGCTAATGACCAAGGGGACTTTTTAAGTCAAGCCATGTATCCCATATGTATCTGACTAGTTTTAAGAACCTTAAGAATATTTTAAGGTATATATGTAGACATGGGCTGGGTGACTAAGCATTTACAGGCTGCCTCTGTCCATTAGGGACATAGGCGCCAGCCAGTGGTTAATTTTCAATTCCCCATCCACTGGTGCAAGTTACACTGGAATTGGGTTATGGACAAACTCTACTTCACATGGATAGGAACCCAGTTCGAGAGAAGAGGTGGTCTCTGAGACACATACCTGTTTCTCCAACATGTCCTATTTATGTTGTAAGCAAGGTTTAAGTCCCTTGATTAGGTAATGCTGATGCTAATTGTTTTCCAGGTATGCAGAATGCCATCAGAGTGGATCCAAGGATGCCTATCATGCCAAGTATAGATTTTCTGTCCCTCAACAGTCTGTAGGAGACCAAGTAAATGGGTAGGGCTTTGAGGCGATCCACATAGGACATGTTTATGACCTCTATCCTTTTTGTAGGAATCCTCTATAGACATTCCAGTTATTGCATGTATCTGGGAATGTACTATCAAAGGGGATACTGTACTCAATGATTAGTCTGATGAGGGCCAAATATAGTAGAACAATGATGTCCATGGATGTAGATGCCATGCCCTTGCTTATATGTTGCACAACATTGAGTGATTTCCATACTTCCATAGATACATGATGGTTGACGGTTAAGTTACTGCCTACATTCATCCCCAAATCATGATTATTTGGTCTGCTCTTAGGAATGTGTTATCACTGAGGTTTCAAGGGGTAGCCAGCTCCTTGAAGGATACTATTATGCATGTCATGGCACTGAGTTTTAGACCATGGCTCTGGCACCAGGTATTTGTCTGAGACAGCACTTCTTGGAGGATATTAGTGTCTTGGGAGATTCTAAGACAGAACCTAGTTTTTCATTCATTCAGCCAGCAGCCCTTGACATTGTCCTTGACTTCAGGGAAGTAGATGCCAAAAAGGAGTTCACTCAGCACAAAGTCCCGAGGGACTCTGCTAATGGACCAGCCTCTTTTTGGAGGTGAACCTATCCATCCTAACTTCTTGAGTTTAATTTGGGAGCCATCTGGCTGTGCAAGTGACATAGGGGTTTGTACTTAATTCTGTGTTTTATCTATAGTGACCTACTAGGGTGTTGTATCAAATGCCTTGGCCATGTCAAGACAGGCTGTGTGCACCATTTTGCCCTCACCTATTGCTTTTGTGACCTTCTCAAATAAGTCTTCCTGGTTGAGTAGGCATGATCTGCCCTTGACAAAAGCAAACTGAATTGGATTCAGTGTTTGAAGAGTTCCTATGTCATTACCCATCATTTCCATGATGATTCCTTCCATAGCTTTGCTTATGACACTAGTCAGACTTATGAGTCTGTAGTTACTGGGGTCCATAGATGACCTGCTCTTGTTTAGCCAGATGACTGTTACAGTTCTCCTTTTATGTAGCATGAAGCCTGTCTGGAGGATTCAGTTAAATAGTGACTGTAGTCCTGATAGGTCATGTTTCATGTTATTTAGGAGACATCCTAGGATATTATTGAGGCTCGTCAGTACAATATTCTTGGCCTTGGAGAGCACATCAAGGACCTGTTTCATAGTGATGGTTGGTGGATTATGTTTAGTGGTGTTTCCTGACAGGTGGCAGGAGGGGGTAGAGGAGTAAATTTGGAAATGTACATCTCTAATGTCTAATGTCATTAGATTTGCTATGTCTTCTGGCTCAGTGTAGGTGGCTCCGTTTACAATTAATTCTGCACATTATTGTGTACTGCCTTTGAAGGTGTGTATATAGTTAATGAAAGCCTTATGGTTGTCCTTGGCCTGGGAAGCTATTTTTATCTGAAATTTGGCTTTGGTAGGCTTGATTTGCCCTCTGAGTTAATTGTTTAGTTTGATGAGTGTTTTTATCCTGCTGGTTATTGCACTTCCTAATTTTTGCCATGAGTTTCTTCCTTTGCTTATACAACATATCGATGTTGGGATTTCACTAGGGTGGCTTGTTTTTCTGAGTTTTTTCCTCATAGGCACAACTATCTCTATGCATCTATTAACAAGATTGTGCAAGATCTTTGTTATCACTTAACAATAGGAAGTTTGCCTAGGAATAGTTTCTAAATGTTCTGGGGTTAGCAGGGGTCCCAGGTTTTATTTTCATTTCAAAGGAGACAACGTTATGGTCCAACCTTACCAGAGAGGACATTATACATGGGGGGGGGGGGGCAGCATTCTCCCATTCTAATGAAGACCAGATCCAGTCCAGTATGTTCATGCCTCTAATATTCATGTGGTCCATCTGATCCAGGATGTTTGTGTTGACAAAGTCCAGGAGTCTCTGGGCCTGTATATCAGGGTGAGCGTATGATTCCCAGTTTGTAGTTGTTATGGGTTTGAATGTGGAGACACTCAAGTACATAATCCTGTTTGACCAGCCTTGAGGTAAGTTTGTTTTTTATGTAAATTGAGGCATATCCATTTTGGGTCCCTGTCTGTGCAGTAGCTGGTCTAAATGTGTGGAAGCCATTGCACTGCTGGGGTGCCCACTGCAGCTTAAAACCATTTCTTGTCAACTGCATAAATGTCTGCATCGTCCAGGGTGAGGAGAGCTTGGAGGGAGTGGAGTTTCTTCTCTAGACTCCTGACACAGCAGTAACACCTTTAGGTTTGTAGGGTTGATGTTGCAGTGTCAGAAGGTTTGTCACTGTAGAACTGCCTTAAAAAGGCACACTGGGGAAGGGCAATGTTTTAGCTAATATTCAAAAGCATAGAAGGGACAGATACAGCAGCATGGTCTGTTGACAGATTCAATAAGAGTTTCTTCCCACAGGCCATCGGACTACTAAACTCACACTAACTTCACACCATGTTGAACTCTGAACTCTGAAAAATGCTGCTGAAAATTCTACTGACGATACCTTATATTTTTTGTGCAATAATATTTCTGTGCAATAACACCACTGAGATTCTTAATTCATATTTTTGTGCACTAATCAAAGCTGTAAAGCAACTGTGCAATAATGGCTACCATGAAAAAGTCTCCTGATTGTGTAATCAATATGTATAGTAGTCAGAGCTTAAGAAAATAATGTGTGTCATGTCAATAGTAGCTGTTGTACTGTAGATTGTCTATATGTGGAAATGCTTCCACCTTGAGATGGAGTAACGAAATTTCGTTCGGTGATGAGCAAATTGTAGTCTGAATGACAGTAAAGTTCACTTTGACTGACTTTTGACTATACCCTCTTATGCTGACTAATATTATACCCCCATCCAATGACACCAAAAATTAAGCTAATTATTAAAGTCAGTCATCTTCTGTTCATCCAGTGACACCAAAAACTAAGCTAATTATTAAACTCAATCATCTTCTGTTCATGTTACGGCATCAGCCATAGAGAATATAGAATGCTGCTCAGTGCTAAGCTCAAACTGGCCTGAGAGACAATCAGAAAGCTCCATCGCATCTCTCTCCATATAGTCCAGGGAGTTACGTCTCAGGTAATTTTCACTCACATGAACTATTATTGAGTCACTTATATTTGCGATCCAATGACCTGAGTGTGTGCGTGATCTGGTGGATCCTGGTCTCTGATAGGTAATTGACTGTGTCTTTCTCCTTACTTAGGCTGGTGAGTGGGACATTTATGTCTTACAATGGAGTCTTCTATGACCAAAATATTGTGATGTGTGGTGGCTTGTCCTATGCTCCTGGAATTTGAGGCTCTATGAGATGTGGCTGCATGTGCTGTGGCAGGTGTTGTATTGGTGTAGTGCTTTTGAAGCTGCTGAGGATATTTCTTGTAGGTGCAATGTCTGAGAGGTGTTTGAGTTTTAGGAATATTACATTTATTTTATTATTTTATTTAACATTTGTTAACCGGGTTGGTCCAGCTGAGCCGAGGCCCATTTTCAGTGGAGACCCGAGGAGAAAATCGCCAAAGAACAAAAGACAATTACCTAGAAGTTAACAATACAATCACATAATGTAGAAAATGAGAAGTACACAAATCCTCAGTAAAAAGGAGGTAACATCTTTACAATGGCATTTAAGAGCTTCAGTATATGTATGTGTATGTGTCCGATATATACTGCGTATGGTGAGTGTATTGTGTACATTACTGACAATCTGACTGGCATTCTGAGTGTTTGTATGTGAGGGGTTTACTTCCAGTGACATTGTGTGATTATATTTCCCACATACCTTATCAGTATGCCTAATAATTAGCTGGTTGTCAGTAAACATCAGGCAATTGCTACATTGCCTTTAGACACCCATATCCATCAAGTTGGCTGTCGACATAGTAGGCAAGTTCTTGTCCATGGTTACAGGCCCTATTTGATCATAGGGTTGCTGAAGGCGTATAGAGTAAAGCAAGAAGTAAAACACAATTGACAGTGCTTCTCATTGTGCAAGCTAGTTTCTCTTTGCGCAACTTGGGAGTGAAATTTCGAGTGTAGTTTTATAGAGAAAATGTCAATAGGTGGATCTGCAGCAGGTCTTTGGAATCTGACAAGATGACTGCTACTCTTTTCTACCTTCTCATTCTTAATGTAGCTGTTGGAGTTTGCCCATCTGTCAGAAATGCAGCAGTGATTCATCCAAAGACAATATGTTTGTTTTGAGACACTCATCATAACAGTGGTTGTTTGCCTAGGATCACAGTTGTAGTAGAAGCTCTAGCGCTCCTCTACACTTCTTCAGAGGCATGTTTTCTTAGGTGAAGTGGCAGGGTGGGTACTAAGAGAAATATCTACCCCTTCTGTGTACCTGCTTTTCCAATTAGCACCTTAGGGGAGAGTACAGCAGTTGAGACTTTTTGGAAAATTACTTACTTTCATAATTGAAGGGTCTGCAGGACACATTATTCTCACAGAAATAAAGAACACAAATGGCATGGAAGGACTGCCTCTTTCATCGGAAATGCAAGCACGCTTCCTTAATTAAGGAGAAGATGGCCTGTGCCTTTATGTCCACAAAACTCTGGAATTCAAGTCTGTCAAGATGCTACCTTCTACTATTTCCCATAAGTCAGGAATTCTACTGAAGCAGTGATCTTACTCGAACATCTACTGTTATAATGAGTGTCTTTCACAACAACTGTACTGTTTCTGCATGGTCTTGGTTCTTTAGCTTCTTGTCAGGAACATTCAGTCTAAAAAAAATAATAATTTTGGTTGTTTGGGTCTGATTCCCTGCAGAAAGAAGATTGGTTCTTTGCAGTAGACCTGAAGGATGCTTACTGTCACATTGGGTTCTGTGGTGCCTGATGACTAGGGGACATTAAGTGTAGTATCATAGCAAGTTCAACAAGCATCTTAAAAATCCAGGAAGCTATGTCTTGTATGTGCTGCAGGGAAGGTAATAAAAAAAAAAAAGTACTGAGGAGGAGATTCGTGGTCCTTATGGAAGATCGTTTCTTCAATAAAGGTCTTTACCCTCTTGCATGATGACTGCACTTGTATTTTTGTGGCATGTTTTGCCCATGTAATTGTTTATTTGCACAGCCTAGGTATTTGTACTGCCTTGTAGCTACATGGGAAGATATTGGTGCCCCCATGCTGCAGTCTTTCTCAAGGGATAGGACATTACATCTCTTAGGTTTGGTCATTACAATGTCATGGAAAATTATGTCTCATGGTTATTCTTCACAAAATGCACATACACTTGTAGTGTCTTCACAAAGGAGGCTAATAAAATGTTTATAATATGTTTATGTCAAGGGAAAACTGAAAAACAGATGCATAATTGTACAATCTATAGTTTCATGTAAGTAGTAACCTTATATTTTCAAGTGATTTACAATTGCATTTTCTCTATTAGCAATCTATAATGTACTGACAGATAATTGAAGGCGAAGTAAGTACTAAATGAGTTAAGGGGTGTTATGTTATATGTTTAAAAATTAGTTTTAGAAAGTTAATTAATTGTGTCAGGTATCCATGGAAACCAGATTGCTCAACAGTGCACTCTGGCCTTCTCAGGCTGGGGAATGAGTCTTTGCAAGGCTGTCTGTTAGACAGTGTGTACTGGTACTGAATGTTACAAATCTTAAGCACAGGTGTTATGTTTTAAAATGCATATTTGTGAAGTCTTCACATGAAGCTCTAAGCAAGGATCACAAGGACCTAAAATATTTAAAAAAAGTGATTTCTTGAAAGCAATATAATATCAGAGTTGTGCCTGCATGAAATTGATAAAAAGTGTATATATTTAGTGTTTTTCCTATGTTCTATGAGACTCTTTCTAAAGATTTTAGGAAGTCTTCCAGTACTGTTTATGGAATAAACAAGTACTTTTATTTATTTTATTTATTTTACATTTGTTGACTGGGATAGTCCAACTGGAGTCATGTCCATTTTCAGCGGAGGCCCAGGGAGAAAAGCTCCAAGACAAACAGTAACATTTAATAATAATAATGAAAACACATTACAAATTTGATATGTACAAAGAAAGAAAAACAAATTCACAAGTTAGGGTTACCCCCTGGTTACAGTCTGGGGAAAATTTGACAGTAAATTGACTAATAATTTAAGGTAAGAGTTAGCCAGGCTTGTTATAGTGGCATAGCCAGTTTAGAGCCAGATGTTGTTTGAGTCTGGTTTTAAATTGGGTTAGGGAGGAGAGCAATGTAATATCAGGTTCCAAGCTCTGCCAATAGAGTTTGCAAAGAGGGAGTCACCAGCTACATTGTTAGTTTTGATAGTTTGAATTAGTAGCTTGTTTGAGGATCGAAGCAGTCTTGGATTGTGATAGGGGGAGATAATATTTTAAGGGCTGGGGTATTATCTGGATTTAGGAGGATTTTCTTGGCCACAACCAGAAGGTTAAATTGGATAAGACTGGAAAGTTCATGCCACTCAAGTTGTTTAAGGTTGATGCAGTGGTGTGTTCTAAAGGGCAGGTGAGTGGCAAACCTGGCAATGTGATTGTAACATGTTGATAGTCTGTTAAGTACAGGGATGTACATTTAGAACTTAAGGAACTAAAATGGCAAAAAGGAACACAAGCTGATCATTGGCCTGGAATTAATGAATGCAGCTCCATAGCCCCAGTATTAAAATTAAAAACATTAGAAAGAAAGAAAATTGGTTGATCTTTGTTGTATTAAGTTTGTATGCAACAACTTATACATATTTTATGTGCATAGTTCATGTATTTACATACAGATATTTATTTATTTGCCTATTTATATACATTTTACATAATATTAATTTATTTTTTTGTATATGCTATATTGCATTTTATATATGCTACACTGTATTTTAACATAAGCACGTTTTTTATTTTAATATATTAAAGTTTTTAAATATATATATTTATTCATAAGCACACCATATGTATGTACTTTATTACATCTGTTTGATTAATGTATGCATTCATTTATTAAGGTATTTGTAATAGCATAATAACAGCAAGCATAAAAATAGGTTAAATTGATTAATTTGCTAAGGGTCCAATGAATCAATTAGTATATGTATAAAAGGATGTGATGTAATGCATTTTAAACTATCTGAAGAAGTTTAACATAGTCTTAAATGAATGCGCTTACAGAGCATTTATTTTGTGTAAATAAAGTGTGTTTTTCATCATTAATCACGGATTTTATCATTCAACTTTTGGATTCTGGTTTGTTTGCTTTTTGTTATTCAACAGACTTGTTTAAATTAGAGAGAATGGGGGAAGCATATAGAAGTGCTGAGAGTAGGTGAGAGCGGACTATAGCAATCTTAGCTGGGGGGGTTAAGAAGGCTTTTATTCTGTATAGTGACCCAAGTTTTTTATTTATGGTCTTGATCAATTGGTTTACGTGTAGGTCAAATTTTAAGTTATTATCAACAAGGACACCTAGTAGGGCAGCCGCGGTGGTGCAGTGGTTAGCGTTGTCACCTCACAGCAAGAGGTTCTCCGGTTCGATCCTTGGCTGGGGTGCCTTCTGTGCAGAGTCTGCATGTCCTCCCTGTGGTCGCGTGGGTTTCCTCCAGGTGCTCCGGTTTCCTCCCACATCCCAAAGATATGCTGTAGGTGGATTGGACACTCTAAATTGGCCCTAGGCATGAGTGTGTGTGCATGTGTGTGCCTTCTGTGTAAGGTTGGGTGCCGGGCTGGCAACTCAACACCATAAAACTCCACTGCCAATCACGAGAGGACAGGTGATCTGCTGTGGCAACCCCCAACTGGGAAAAGCCAAAAGAAGAAGATCAATAAGGACACCTAGTAGTTTTGTAGAAGGGTCAGGGGAGATAATTGTTCCATCTTTTGCATTTATGATGAAGGTAAAAGCAGTAGACCTTTGTGTGGGTGAGAATAGCAGCATTTTAGTTTTTTTGAGATTTAGTAACAATCGATGTTCAGAGAGCCAGTTTTCTATTGTATTAAAGGTGGCCTGGGTAGCAAACCTCAAGTCTGTAGGAGATGTAGCTGAGCAAATCAAGGTGGTCATCAGCATATTGGATTCAGCTATTAGGGATGACAGTATGTAGGTTGTTAATAAAGATGGAAAAGAGAAGGGGCCCTAGTATAGAGTCTTGAGGGACTCCAAGGGTGTTAGGTAATTGGTTGGAGAGCTTGTTCTGCCAGAGAACAGCCTGCTGCCTCCCACTGAGGTAAGATTTAAACAATTGAAGGGCTTTAGAATCTAGGCAATAAGTCTGCAGGGTGTGTATCAACAGTTGATGATCCACCAGGTCATACTTTGCACATCCTGAAGTGTGATTATTGACTGATTCAAAGGGTAAAACTCTTTATTTAATTTTGTACTTTAATGTAGAGCTGGCCACTACTCATTTTCATCAATTGCAGTCGCTGACTTTTCTGGATCATCATCTGGATGCCATTGTTCCACACATCTTTCTGCTACTTAACACAATTCATTGATAAATCATTCTGTGAAGGCCATGTCACAGTCTAAAATGCCAAACTACTCTTTCCTCAAGTTTATTGATTTAATGTTAAAAGAAGCATCAATATTTTCTTATGTTTTCCTTCTTAAGAGACACTGATAGATTCATGTAACCTCTCACGGGACTCTGACATGCAACAGTCTACCCCAAATTATCCAACTGAATCCTCCTCAGGAATGGGACTGGTCATCTTCAGTTGAGCATGACTTTCGGGACTACTTGCCATATCTGTCTTTTGTGTGACAGATGTCTGCATTTATAGCTGAGGAATGCACACGTAGGATCACGCAAGATGTCCATCTACATTAACATTCTTTTGGAACTACTGGAAGCATACAGTGCATTATATTTCATTTAGGATTTAATCCAGTATAAGTTTGGCCTCAAAGAGGTGGACGGTATAACTTTGGTGCACTACATCAGCAGGCTGGAAGATACAGAATCCCTTCTTTTACCATGCTTTTGGTCTGAGGATTTGTCTGGCAGTTAGCACAGAGAATTAAGGCTTTGTGCTGCTTCTTCCTGTAATACAGTGTTTGAGTTCCTCAGCATTCATTTACCTATTATGTGCAAGTCACTTAGTCTTAGAGTGTTCCTGAGATGATCATAACATTGGTCCAGGTGGAGCTGTGATCTTCTCTGTTTATTAAATAAAAACTTGGACAGGTATTTTGAACCCTGTCTCTGACTCTGTAAACAAGCTTTTTCTGAATAGCCAGAAGTGGTGTATTTGGAAAGATAGGTATCATTGCTTCCTAGTTTATCTTTTTAGGCATCCCAAATATTGACTTTTCTGTGACCAGAGTCATGGTAAAGCTGCCACAGTTCTGCTCTCTAAAACCACTTACTGGGGCAGTTTTTTAGAGGCCTTATATATAAGGATAGATGTAGAGAAGGATGTATATCTATGTATGGATTTTCCCCACTCATGCTACTCCAGAGAATTCTACTAAAGATGCAACAGAGTCAACAGAACTTTCTTCTCATAGCTTCTCTGTAACAGTAACAGAATTGGTGTCATCTTCTTAAATAGTTATCATATTCTGTAGGCCAGTTCTGAAAACCTCACATAAATTATTGAAGTCCTCTGTAATTCTGCCAAATCTGTCTGTGCTTCATTTCCTTGTTTTGATCCCAACTACATGGTGGTAATTAGCGCTGA
Source organism: Protopterus annectens (assembly GCF_019279795.1). Classification (NCBI taxonomy): domain Eukaryota; kingdom Metazoa; phylum Chordata; order Ceratodontiformes; family Protopteridae; genus Protopterus; species Protopterus annectens. Next base: position 1,426,798,524 of record NC_056746.1, on the reverse strand, counting down.
GGTTATTTAGGTGGCCTCTTGTTGGCCTGGAAAGATACTAGCAAATTTACTTCCAGTCATGGAAATGTCTTGCTGTGTCTAGCATTGGCAAGGAATTTTTCCTGTCTCACCTTTGTGTTTGTATTATTGCCCCCCACTGATCTAAGTGCTAAGTATTCATTTGTTAATATCCATCTGCATGCTATTTCAGTTTTTCATGATTAATAGTCATCTCTTGGAGCAGATGTCACTTGTTTTCCCAGTCCTGAGAGGTATACTACCCTATGAAGTCCATGTGAAATTTAAATTTTATCCTTGAGCACCTCAGACTCCCTCCTTTCAAGCATCGTTTTTCATTTTTTGTCATATGCCTTTTTTATAAAACTTTGTTTCTTAGAGCTGCATTTTGAAGCTTCAGGCCATGAGTTTCACAGTCTTAGCTGATCTTTCCATAAACTTATGTTTGTTTGGGTACAAGTCTTTTTTAGAGAAACTTCTAGTCTGGGCAATATTATGCAGAAATTGGATGCAAGCAATGCACATCAATAATTTTGAAGCGTCACACTGTTGAACTCTTATGAGCCATTAGCATTTCAGACATGAACAGGAGTATTCAAAAACACATAGTACACTGCATTAACTGAAGTTGCACTCTGATTGCTGATGAACAAGGAGGGGAGCAGTCTGGAGATGCAGTTTGTGGAGGGGAGCAGTCTGGAGATGCACAAACTGCAGTATGCATCACATGAAAAGAACTGCCTAAACATGTAAAAATAAGCGTCAATGTGCTTGTGAGAGCTACTGCATTTGCAAATGATGAAATGAAACTTGTTAGCATGATTTAGAAATGTATAAAGTTTGTGAGATGAGCTTTGGCAATAAGTTTTCCATACACTATAATTTCTTGGTGAAGAAATGTATCAATGATGCTAAGATAATAGGAGATGCCCCTACTTTAGCTAGTCAGCTGTGTTAGGGGCAGATTTATAACTTAGTAAACTCCACAATGTTGCACATTGTCACTCTCTGTGTTACAGAAGAGTACATCAACAGCTGACATACAGTCAGCTCCACAACTGGGACATAATCTTCAGCTACCATGTGAACAGAGATATCAGGTGGGAACTGGTAGACTGGAGCCATCCTTGGGATCAAGGGGAATGCATGCAATGCCTGTCCCATTGGACATGAAAGGATGGTGTAGCAGTAACTATTATTGTTACTTGGATATTTCAGCATCCGACTGGGGACATCATAGGTCTCAATTTCATGAATCCTAGACAAGTATCTAGATATAATGCTGATGCATGTGGTCGATCATATGTGGTTCTCATGTACAGCACAGGAGAGAACCACCACCACTATGTGGACATTATACAACATAAGCAATTTTCTTGTGATTTTTGTGTCCATTGACTGCACTCACATTTCAAGTCAAGGCCCTGCCTGCTCAGCTTTGAATGGCAATCAACAGGATCTCCACTGCATCAGCTGCAAGGTGGTGTGCATGCATAGGGTATTATATATGATATGTCTGTGCACCATCTAGGCAGTTTGCATGTTTCCCATATCTTGCATATCCACAAGTTATGCCAGAATTTCATCTAAAGGGCTTTCTACAAGGTCATCCAGTTGGTAGGTGCCCACATTTTTAACACTAGCAGTCATGAAGATCTGGTCAAATGACTATAGGTACCATATCACTCATAATGCTGTTTGCTGCTATGTGTTATATGTAATGCTGCATATGTCTTGGAGCCATGGTTGATGACCCCCATCTTCAGCCCCTCACAGAGTGGGAGTGATGGTGTAAGAAATAAAACTTTATGTAATGTTTGTTTGTTGTGCTGAAGTCCCCCTTCTGCTGTATGGATATGTCTGGTGGTGAAGTGCTGTATGCTTCTGAGATTAGTAGCATGATATTTGTTTTGTGTATAAATCTACATTGTGTAGTGTCATGAAACCGGTTATAACAAGAGGAGTCCATAACACTGTCTGATTTACCTGTGCCAGCAATGGAAAATGAGCCTATGAAGAGTCCGAGGGAGGAAATGGCTACAGAGGACTCCCATGAGAGGCAGAGGTTGGAACATTATGTCTTGACAATGGCAAAGAGGTGGTGTCAGATCCAGGACTATGGGATATAACAAAACAAAGAACAAATATAATGCATGTATTTATATAGCCATGCTATGCAGTACAGTGCACTGACTGGCCACACTGTGTATGAGACATTACTATACCAACAGTAGCCAGTGGAGTGGTCAGAACATAGTCATCATCATTTGGACAGATGGGGCACAGTAGTATGGGATGGCAACAGTAGCAAAGGAGAAAGGGTATTTGGTAACCCCTAATGTACACATACTTGTGGCACTGGGGAGTTGTGGTATCAGGGATCAAGTTCTCAAGTGATGGTGGGGAGCTTCCAGGAGTAGAAATTTGGCTTATTGTAATATTTGTATGCAATTTTAGGTTTGAAGACGTGGTGCAGGCAGGGATTTAACATGTAAGTTGCATGTGCAGGAATGTTACTGTGGCCCTTGCTGTGTGGTTCTGGTAGGTAAGTGGCCACCACTATGCCATATTGGGCAGAAGTACACCACTTGGTGGACGGCTTCTGGAGAGTATTTATTTATTTGACATTTGTTTACCTGGAAAACCCAATTGGGTGGGTGCCCATTTTCAGTGGAGGTCCAGGGAGAAAAGCTCCAGAGGCACTTAGGAAACATATAATTACATTGATTACATTAGCTTGTTACACAGTAATATAGGACATTTCATATATACCAAGAAATTCACAGAAACATTTTACATTCATTAGATAAAACATTCCTACATATTAGCTACATATATTACATTTTTATAAAGATTCAATTTGCATGATCTAGGTGGACTTAACAATTACATTATACAGATGGAATTTTTCTACTGTATAGTTAAATGAGTGTTGTTGAAAAGGTGTTCTTATTTTATAGGACTAGTAGAACAGGGTAGAGAGAAGAGAGGAAAGGCATTACAGACGAGGGAAAAAAGGATGTGGGAGCAAAGAGGTAAAGAGTAAAATGTGGGCTAAGTATAATGAAGAAGCATGAGGAGAAACATAGGTTAAGAGAAACAAAGGTAAGGAGAAAGTATAGTGATGAGGAGTATGTGAACAATGGGAGGGGAAAAGTGGTTAGTGTAAACAAGAGGAAGTAGAGTGGTGGGTAAGGGTTAGGCGGAGAGAGCAGAGAAGAGTATGGTATGCTAAGCAGCGTGAGATGGAATATAGTGAGTGATTTATATTACTGTAGGAGGGAAGATAGAATGAATAGATTTCCACTATGTTGGTGGGGTGGTGTTAGTGTAGTAGAAAGTATTGTAGAGCTCTGTATGATGGTCAGTAAGGGTGAAAGACAATAGGTGTGTAGCTAAACAGGAAGAATATGTGGGGTTAACTGGAGTTATGATAGACTGAGGGATAGCATTGCAAATTCTGGAGACATAGTTGGAGTAGACAGTGTCCCTGGTTCTACTGTTGGATTTGGGGAATTGCAGTAGAGAGTTGTTTGAGGAACAGAGGACCCATTCATTGGTACAGGGTTGGAGTAGATTTTGGAGTGCAGGGTATTTATCTGGTTGGTGTACCAGACTATGGGCAATGATAAGCTGGGTATAGGTTAAGTAGTGGGGTAATTCTAACTAGTTGAGCTGATGTAGAGCAGAACAGTGGTGGGATCTGTGTGGTGACTTTGTTGTAAATTTGGCTGTTTTGTTGTAGCAAGCTTCTGATTTTGCTAAATCTGTTTTCTTTAGGTTGGTAAGCATTGGGGAGGTATATAGCAGAGTATAGATAAGTTCTGGCAATTGACTCTCTTGTAGTGTTGGTGAGGTATGGTTTGATTCTAAATAGTTTTCCTAGTTTTTTGTGTGTGTTTTTGATAATCTGAGATATATGTTTATCATGTCTGATATTATTGTCAGTTAGAACACCCAGCAGTTTTGTTTGAGATACTGTGGCAATTATAGTATTGTTGGAGGAATGGGTATGAAATGAGGATGGGCAACCTAAAAATGTATTGGGTCCAAAGAGCATTAGTTTGGTTTTGTTTTGGTTAAGAATCAGTTTTGAGTTTGAGAGCCATGATTCCACAGCTGAGAACAACAGTCGTGTCATTTCTGCAAGCTGAGGTAAGGTGGGTTCTGTGCAGATAAGAGTACAGTCATCAACATACTGAACTATAGAGGTGAGGTGGGTCACAGTGTGGAGTTTATTGGTAAAGCTACTGAAGAGAATAGAGCCTAAAATTGAGCCTTGTGATACTCCTGTGGTGACAGCCAAGAGAGTAGAGAGATCTTGGTGTCATTTGACAGCTTTTTGTTGTCCAGTTAGGTAGTTATGGAATTATGAAAGAGATGACTGACTGAGTTTTCAGTTGGAGAGTTCAATGAGGAGTTTCTGATGGGAGACAATGTTAAAAGCTTTGGACAGATCCAGGAAAATGGAAGATACTAGTTTACCTTCATTTCTGTATTAGTTTATTGTATTTGTAAAACTCAGAAGGGCAGTTGTACTATGTATGGCAGAAGTACTATGACTGGGGTGGAAACTGTGCTGTGTATTTGTTAGGAAGTTGTTACACAGGAAGTAGTTCATGAGTTGGGGTGTGAGTACATTTTTAGTATTATTTTGGCTGGGGGAGATGAAATTGCAATTCAGCTGTAGTTAAGAGAGTTCAGTACAGTTCCCTCCTTTATGCAGTGGCATGATATATGATATTTTCCAAATTATGGGAATGTAGTGCTCTGAGATAGAGTGGTTAATCAGAGTGGAGATAGGATAGGAGATGGCATCAGCTGCTAATTTAAGATATTCTGTGGGTAAGTTGTCAGCTGCTAGGGTTGTAGATTTAAGTTTGTTGAGCAATTTTTATAGTATTGGTTTGGTTGGGTTTGAAGGAGAAGGTATCAGTGGTTTTATTGGATGCTGTTGGGATATTCATAGGAGCATTGCTGTTGTTTTTAGTAAGTGATAGTATAGAATTAATAAAGTATGTGTTGAATTGCGTGGCAATACTGTCTGTATTATTTGTAGTTGTTGGGGTAGGTGTCGATGGTTGGCCAGGCTGGATGAGTTTTTTGTATGGTGAACCAGAATTTTTGTGGGTTATTTTGGTGTTAGTTGAATTTCACTATAGTAGGTTTTTTGTTTGCTCTGGGTTTTGACTTTGTTTCTAAGTTGCCGGTAGTATTCTAGGTTAACTTGTTTTATTGGTATGCCATTGTGCCCAGGCTGTATTTCTTAGTTTTAGTAATTGTTTGTTTTTTTTTTTTTAGCCAAAGAGCATAATTTGATTTTACTCTTATGATTCTGCATGGTGCTAGTTTATTTAATACATTAAGGAAAGTGTTATTAAAATAATCTATGGCAATATTTAAGGGTAGTGTTCTAAGTGGGGTCCAGTTGCAGAGCTAAGGATGGAGATGAAGGTATTACCGTAAAAGTATTTTTTGTTGTGGATTTGTTAATAGGTAATATTTCTGGGAGGGTGAAGACATTGTCTAAGTAGGGAGGTTGGGAGATGTTCTCTGCTGTCAGGGAGGCAGCCTGAATGATAAGCATATGATGGTATGTTTAAAAGCCAGTCTAGAATTGATTGTCTTTTGGTGATTTTGTCTACTCTGCTTGCAGATTGTATCACTTGGATGAAACCTTGCAGGTTAATGAAATTAGAGGGGTCTTCTGAGTTGCAAGAGAACCAGTCAGTGTAAAAATCACCCATTATGATAGTTTCTTGAGGAACCTGTATTAAATTATATTCCTTGTATAATACAGCACCACTTGTTAGAGTGCATTATAAATTTGTAGGTTCGACTATTTTTTCCAGTAAACAATGAAACAAAACATATGAGTCAATAATGACAAAACTACCCATTAGAGAACATTTCAACCACAAAAGACAACTCAAATGTCTGTCATTACAATCCATCAATATCAGTCATTAAATATAATCTCTGTAGAAGTGAAAGCCATCTGAATACTTCCAATTTAAAGAGATCTGTAACTAATGAAGAGTTTGCTGCTGACAAACAACTTTACATTTCAGTGTTTCATGTACAATTTCATTTGCCTACTGCACTTACAGAATAAACTTCCCATGTTACATTAAAAAAATGGTGAGCTGGTAATATTGCAGTAGGGAATGGCTGTCAAAGCAGCAACAGATTCATAGTTACTAGGCATCTCATCCAAGGGAGGGCAGTGCCCTCATCCCGCCTTTAAAGTGGACACTGCAATATCAGCAGTCCATCCACATGATGTGGGAGGAGAACCTACAGTCTTCTGCACCAAAGGCAAGTATGCTACCTATTGTGCTAGTAACAATGTTTTTAAAATTTATAGTACAAACACTGATGATGGCCATTTAACAATTATTCATTGAAGAACACAGTCCAAACTTGTAAAAAGAATAGCACACTGAAGGTAGATCTTTAATCCAATGTAAAACACATAGTTACTACACAATACCAATGCTGGTTCTTGTGCACAAACACAAGCGACTTTGTTAAAAAAACTCCACAATATCAATGCTGGCCCTTGTAGATAAAATAACGTAACTTTGACTTGAATTAAATGCTTTTGTTTCTGTCCAGTCAGAAACTTCCTCAGAATATCTTCACATTTGATGAATGAGATTTTATAGTGAACCACAACCACACCTTCAATATACGGTGCATATTCACTCAAATAAATACATGTTGTATAGAATTAAAATGAATAAATAAACATTTTAAAACTAAATGGCTATCTCTCTAAAGCTTTTAGCTTCAAAAAAACATGTTATGGACAGAGATTCATTCAAGCCTGGCCATTCTGTAGCAGTAGTCCTGATTTGCCATAATGTAATTATACTGCATGTATTTATTTGAGTGAATATAATGCACCATATTCATGTTTTTTACTGAAGGTGCGGTTGTGGTTCACTATAAAATCTCATTTGTCAAATGTGAAGATATTCTGAGGAATTTTCTGACTGGACAGAAACGAAAGTGCTTAATTCAAGTCAAAGTTAAGTTATTTTATCTACAAGGACCAGCATTGGTATTGCAGAGTTTTTTAACAAAGTCACTCGTGTTTGTGCACAAGAACGAGCATTGGTATTGTGTAGTAACTGTGTGTTTTACATTGGATTAAAGATCATTTTTTGAGTCTACCTTCAGCATGCTATTCTTTTTACAAGTTTGGACTGTGTTCTTTGTGATTGTTGTTGGGTTTTAAAGCATGGCTGAAGGTGACTCAGTTTCATTGTTCACTCAAACTATGGAGCAGTCGCTGGCTGAATTGAACAACGTAATGGAAAATATAAAGGCAAAAACAAAGTTACCAGGGAGTAAATGCTCTCCGTGTAAGACAACAAAATAATCCAAATGAATAAACCACATGAGAGTAAAACAAGGCTGTCAACTAGTCATAGCATAAAATCAGCTCAGCAGCAAATAATCCACAAATACTATCAAAATGATAGACAAGACATAGCTGTATATGGCTTGATAAAGCCCTTTTTGGGTGAAAGCGCTTGCCTATTTTCTCAATAAATCAATTTACCTTTGAATTTTATTACACTTGTCTATTGTTTTGATAGTATTTGTGGATTATTTGCTGCTGAGTTGATTTTATGCTACGACTGGTTGACAGCCTTGTTTTACTCTCCTGTGGTTTATTCATTTGAATGTAATGGAAAAATTGTTTCAGAGGATGGATTGTTTAGAGAGGGTACATACTTTACAGTCAGTGTTACCCTCAGTGGAAAACATTGCTGGTAAGCAGGAGATGCAGGGCAGCCACGCCTTTAACTCTACACCACCCAATGATGTTTTGTTATTTGCAGAGGGACAGCGTGTCACTCAAGAATGATGCCAGGCTAGTCAACAGAGTGGAGGACTAGCTGTTGAACAACGGAATGGCGTACATAGTGCTCAGGGTAATAATGCAAACTTTGAAACCCAGAGAAGGAATTACATTTTAAAAGACTGGCTATAAGAGTGTCCTAATTTTGCCACTTCACTAGCAGCTGTAAGTAACGCTAACAAAAATTTTGATTATTTTGGCAATTTACATCAGCTTGACAATAAATATATTATTGAAGACTAAAAATTTATATTTTAAAGAATGTTTAAGATTAAAAATTATGCCTAAGGGGTTGCGAATGTGGTGTTTCCCCACAGGCTTGGTCACAAATAGTCTGTTGCATAAAGAGCTATTGAACTTGTTTGATAGCCATGGGTTTGAGTACCTCGAACTCATGGTGAAACACAATGAATATACTATTGAAAAATTGATGGCAGAAGCTACTGAGCTGGAGAAAGACATTGTAAACTGCGACTTGCATGAGCAAAACATCTTTGAATATAATTGCATGTTCATTAGTATAGAAAACCAGATTAATACTATAAAAATGCATAAATTCAAGAAAACTGACCATGACAGGATGGAATACAGCAAGAATATTGCTTATCCTGAGCCACCTAAATTCCAAGCATGGGGGGGAGAGGGTTGGCCAGGAAAGGAGAAATGTGACAGTTGAACAAGAGCTTTTTTTAGACGACCAGGAGGAATTCCCTGCTTTGAGATGGTCAGAACGCCTCAGAGAGAAAACCAACAGGGAAGAATTTCAACAGAGGGGTTATCAGGGACATTCAGGCAGGGGCAAGGACAAATATCCCCCAAGAGGCAACACCAGGGGGAATTGGAGAGGCAACAGTCATAGACATTGGTGAATAACCAGCAGTTTGAGAATAAGACTACTAATATTTTAACTATTCACCTAAACACAAATTCGGACTTTAAAGTGTTTAATTTCTCTACCCTGCCAATTAACACTGCGGACTGTGATCTTTTGGCTAGGGGGTTGTCTTTTGTCCCAGAAAGTAATTTGAATATGGCTGATACTATTGTAGATTTTAAGCTTTTTATTAGAAAGTTAAATTTAAAAATTTTATTTCAGAACATAGAATATGTCAGTAATACATTACAAATTTCTAGCACATATAATCCACCCATTCATCCTGCCTTATTATTGTTTGAAAGGTTATGTGAGATAGATATAACATATTAAGGAACTGTCCTGTGGGGAATTTGAGTAAAGCTGAAAATTTGAGTTTGAAAAAAATAAAAGGGAATAATACTGTAAGGATCATTAAACCTGATAAGGGTGGAGGGATTATAATTATGGATAACAAATTGTATCAAGAGAAAATGTTGGAAGTACTATTAAGTGATAGTTATCAAGTAGTGTCCCTAAATGAAGTGAATGGGGCACATAGGATAATTAAAAATGACTAAATGATCTCTTTATTGAAAATAGTATCACGATTGATGAATATAATTATATGAATGTGGCCTATCCAAAATTGCCAACAATTTTTGGTCTCCCTAAGATCCACAAGAACTTAGATCACCCACCTATGAGACCTATTGTGGATTCTAGGGGTTCTATTACCCAGCCTGTTGCTAAGTTTATTGATGCAAAGCAATTTATTGAAAGATAAACTGACCATAGTGAAAGATTCTTGGGATTTTTTGGATAGGATGAACAAACCTGAGTTTTTGCAAGATGATACTTTCATTACTATCGATGTAAAGGATTTGTATACCTCCATCCCTCATCATACAGGTTTGGAATGGTTCTGTGACTATCTCTTAAGAAAAAGGTTTACAGCAAGAAGTTATCAATACCTTTGAATAATTAATGGAAATAGCATTGAAGAATAACTTCATTTTCTTTAATAGTGAATTTTATCTACAAATGAAGGGTGTTGCCATGGGGGCATCATGCGGCGGCATCTACGCTAACATAGTGATGTTAGAGTGGGAACAAAGATGCCTTGTGAAATCACCCTTTTATGGTTTTTGTAAGACCTATTTACGTTTTTTGGATGACATCTTTATTTTTTGGAATGGACCGGTTAGTACGATCTCTGAGTTTATTGAATACATTAATGGGTCAACATGTTTTTTTTTAATTTTCCCATAATATAGACCATTAAGAAATTGCTTATTTGGATGTAAAATTGAAGAAGGATTTTACTTTACAATGCTTTTTAGCTGAAATTTATAGAAAACCCACTTATTCTAATAGTTTCCTACATTTTGATAGTGGGCATCCCTTTAGGCAGAAAAAAGGTGTAGTGAAGGGGCAGTTTGTGAGGGCTGCAAGGATGGTATCCTGCTTAAAATTCATTTTTAGATGAATGTGAAGTGCTGAAAAAGGTGTTATTGAGTAGAGGATATCCAGTTGGATTGGTGAAGGATGTTATGTTGGAGGTGATGAACAAAAGAGAATCTGGATTTTTTAAACAGTTACTTAGGGAAAGGGTCCCTATAGAGTATAACCATCCTAGTAATGTAAAAATAGACATGGCCATCCCTGCCCTGGGCCCTCCTAGTTTTAATAACCATAATGAAAATGATGAAGGAATGGTACTAACTAGGTTAACATCTGAGAATATAGAACAAAGGGACTATAAAACAGCCTTTATCACTACTTTTAATACATCTAGCAATTTGATTAAAGATATTTTGTATAAAAACTGGGTTGCTTTGGCCAGCAATAAAGACGTTCATAATAAACTTGATGAACGCCCCACAATAGTGTATAGGAAGGGGAAATGTCTAAAATATATTTTTGAGACAGACAAACAAGGTGACCTACATTTATTAAATGGTAATATGAAAAAATGTGGAGCTTGCAACTATTGTCCATTCATTTGTGAGGGGAATATATTCACTATTAATAAGGTGCAAGTAACGTTAAAAAAATAAATGTGGTTGTAATACTGAAAGGGTGGTATATTGTGCTTTGTGTAACAAATGCAAAGGATTCTATATTGGAAAAACCGAGAGGAAAATAAAAAATAGAATATATGAACATTTGAGGGGATATAAAAAACAGGAAAAAAACAAATGCCTTAGCCAAACACATTTTAGAATTTAGTGATCATTCATTCAAGTTTTGTATTATTGAAGTAATAGAATGTAGGACTAGAGGGGGTCCCTGGAATTGTCTTAGAGAGACAAGAAACATCATGGCAAATCAGGACTAATGCTACAGAATGGCCAGGCTTGAATGAATCTCTGTCCATAACATATTTTTTGTAGCTAAAAGCTTTAGAGAGTTAGCCATTTAGTTTTAAAATGTTTAATTATTTATTCATTTTAATTCTATACAGCATGTATTAATTTGAGTGAATATAATGTGCCATATTCATGTTTTAAAGGATACTTATGCTTTATGTATCAGATAGTGATTTTAATTGGGTGTTTTTTTTATTGAAGGTGTGGTTGTGGTTTACTATAAAATCTCATTCATCAAATGTGAAGATATTCTGAGAAAGTTTCTGAATGGACAGAAACAAAATTAATTCAAGTCAAAGTTACGTTATCTTATCTACAAAGACCAGCATTGGTATTGTGGAGTTTTTTAACAGTCAGTCGTGTTTGTGCACAAGAAGCAGCATTGGTATTGTGTAGTAAATGTGTGTTTTACATTGGACTAAAGATTGTTTTTTGTGTCTACCCTCAGCGTGCTATTCTTTTTACAAATTATTCATTGAAAACAAACAGCATGAGCGACAGTAAACTTCTCTTCCCTTGAAACTCAATATCCCTTGAAAATGCACAGAAACTCAACAGTCCTTGAAATACACTCATTGATGACAGTTTGGTAGTTGGTTTACAGGATTCAGGCTCTAGGATTGCGCCTGAATAAGTTAATCAACCCGCCATTCCTAACTGGACCATTTCACACACACACACACACACACACACCCAGAATGGCAATGCTCGGTGACAATACCTGTGTTTCAAGTTCTAATGGCACGTTCATCTGGAACAGCAACAAACAATGCTGGCTGCTCATCTCTCTTAAAAGTCCAGAACAGCAAAAGATTGATGTTCATTTAATCATGTTGTACTCCAAAGTTTAAATGTGTATGCATTGTATTAAAGACATACACACAGACTATTAAGGATGCCATCTGCATGCATCCTTAAAGAAGAAACATAAGGTATGCAGAGTGCATTCCTGAAGAAGAAATTTAAGTTTTATGACAGCTCTCCCCAAGCCAGTGGACCCCAGGTGACTGAATTGGTCATGTAATACTGGATTTGGCTCTGGCCCTTACATGGATGGGAATTTCTTCACCAAGCACAATGATGCAGGAGGTCCACCTTCACCTCCCACAGAAGGATCATTTTTTTTTTTGGGGGGGGGCTGTTCTTTCCATTGTTAAAATTTCCACAGTGCCACTACCTCCTCAGAATGCACCACTTGCACAATGACATCATCGTCTTCCTCTGCAGACTTGTAGACATCAGGCATATGCAAACCTATAGTGCTATATCCTCTCCCAGTGGAGACTGTGAATACATACAGACTGTATATCAGTGGGTAAGCCAGTATATGTTTGACCCCACCACCATGCATAAGACCGATAGCTACATACAGAGTATGTCTGATACTACATCCAGTTGACCACCCAGAATAAGTGTCCTGTTAGTGTCTCCACTAATAGTTGAAAATAACTCCTCAGTGTCTGTCAGCTGGCAATGTCTTGTGGGCTGCCCTGTCTGTGGCTACATCTTCTGCAATGCTCTTTCGTATAGATGATCATGTCAGTGACCCTGTGATGCACATGCAGAACTGTGTGACTGTGTCCAGCCACACATTTATTTCTAGCACCAGTTCCTGCCACACCTGGTCAAGGAAGGCCTTGTCCACTTTATCCATCTTTAGGATTCTGCAGTCATGGGTAAATGGGTCTACAGCAGAGCCTCAGCCTTCTGTGAGGTGAATTTTTCCATGTGCTGCTGTTCTTTTGGTGCTCTGCCAGCTCTGGCACTCCTGCAGGTGTACATGTGGATCAATGTTGTGAGTATTTGTAAATCTGTCCATGCCAGACAACACCTGACAAATCATTGCCCCTATCTGCAATGCGACAAAATAACTGTTTTGCCAATGTGCCACACAGTGGTAGCTGTGGACATGTGATCAGCATGCATTGCCCCTTGCTCCAATGCCTAAATGATCATGTTTATCCATCGCAGTTCTATTTCATATGGGTATAAAACACAGCTTCACCTGTGCTCTGTCTGAATCCCCCAAAATTATATGTAAGCTGTCCTGTCTGTTGTCTGTGCTATAAATGATGGTCTCCTTAAGGACCTGTTGTCTGTTTATAGTGATCAATGGATGGATGTGCCGGCAGAAAGAAAAAGCTGTTCTGCCCATTCTCTGTCCTTCCTGTTCACTGTACCCTTACTATTTTGTCTCCACACCAGCAGTCATACCTCTTGCAGGGCCATTGCAGTGTCAGCACACACACACTCTCTATGTGACAACTGTGGTTGGGACAGCCACACCCCTGGATCTACATGTACAATGTGGTATGTATTATAAGTGCTCCTGTCTATGGCCACTTGCTGTGTTCATTGGTCTGTCAGTCACTGTAGCAAGGACTGTCACATTATGATGACAGTGCTTTTCACTGTACTATAAAGAAGCTCATAAGACACTGATTACACTAGTGAGGTGATTTAGTATGATGATCTCTACATCATAACAATGACAAAGTGCATTATTAGCTTTCTTCAATGCCACTAGGTCTAGTCTGCCTGTTGCATGTGCACTGTGATTAGCCAATATGTGTACAGCTAAGGAACTGGGATGCACTAACCATTTGTGCTCTGCTACTGACCATGTCATCATACAACCTTTCTAGCAGTCATGGCCATGCTCATGCTCATGCTCAAGCTTTAAGGTTGTGTGCACCTGTGGAGCTTTACCATGCAGCTATCTCCTGTGCTGTCTGTCAGTGCATATCACATAATGTGTACAATGTGTAACGTACACCCCAACTATCATTTTCTTGCATGGACTTGACCTGGTGAGTGGGCATGGCCTCAGTAGGATCTGAAGCTGGCAGGGATACTGTTTGATATAAGAGGGAGACAAAATCGTTTTACATGTATACCACATGCAGCCCAGGGAGTGCGTGCTGGGGAAGAGCTATGAAGGTCTCCTGCATGAAGTAGGTGCTGATATTTACTTCCTGGAAGGTGAGTGAATGCAGAGGCATCACCTGCTCTGATGATCGTCTCTTTTATAAGTGTAATGATCTGTGGAGGTGTCACCCAGACTTTCTTGACCAATAGAAAGAAGAAGTTAGGGAGAGACAGTAAGTTTTCATTGTTTTCCATAGTCTGTACAATAGACCTGAAAGTATAGGTATAACTGCTTTCTGCTGTTATGGGTATGCTGTGCTTATTAATGTGTTATTTCTGTTTTTAAGTGAAGGATGAAACTGTAGCAAAATAAACTTGCCTGCTAGAAGAGCCAGGCTACACTGCCCAGGCAGCACAGTGGGTGCCCAGTATTCGTGCTGTAAATGAATCTGTGTTTAAATCTGCTTGTCACAGCACTGAAGTTTTTATTAAAAGACTTCACAATTGCATAATTCTTAATTTACCTTGTAAACTGCTGTTTTAATGCATGTGTCAGTTATCCCTGACATTGCCGTGTTTATGACAACTGTATTATGAACCACTACAAGATTTTCCACCTTTGGACAGCTACACTATGGTGTTGCACAGCTGCTCATTTCCAACTAATATTTCTAGTTTTAGAGGTGTTATTTGAGCAACTGACCCAAACTGTGCCAATCATCCCTTCTTTTACTGTGGTATGTATGACAAATCTACTTACCCTGTTATCCACAGAAATGAGCATTTAATTTGTCAATGTAATGTCTTCTTTGCTTTATTGTTCATTACATATGCACAGTGTTTCCCTTCATATAGTGTGCTATTGTTCTGCAAACCATTGGCACTGACATTCATATTCCCTCATCTCGTTGGTGATCCCTTGTCACTGATTTACATTGCTTTGCTTGCTGTTTTTTCTCCTTCTAGGTCCTGTCCCAGTAAAATGTACCACATCATACTTGTATTTGTGTCCTGTAGTCTTTCTACTGGCCCCAGTTGAAATGTTGAGACTGAATACAGAGCCCTTTCAAGTTGAAAAAATAAGTCCGGAAATGCAGAAGAACAGCGCATATAAAACTTTTCTTTTCTCCTTTAAACTTGTTTTTTGAAGGGGGAAATCCCCCCCCCCCCCACACACACACATACCCTTAATCCAAAGTTTGTATACCAACTCCGGATCAGTATACATTGGAGAAAAGGGAGTATTTCAAGATATGTCAATTTCAGACTTTTTATATTTAAATCTATTTCTTGTATTTTTTTTCCCTTTAAACTGTAGCAAACTGCTTGTTATAGTACAGCAAGCAGTTGTTGTAGTTTGTACTCTACATAGAGTGTTACAGTGCTCAGATTTTAGTTTAAAAAAGGAAAGGTTTTAAACTGTAACAAACCACTTGTTAAAGTGAAGTAAGCAGTTGCTACAGTTTAGACCACACAGGGAATGCTATATCACTCATGTTGTATTGCAAATTCATTATCGGATTTTGAAAGCTGCTTCTTCATTAAAGAGCAGTCATTATTAACCATTTGCACTTCCCCGAACACACTGCACAGTGGGCAGAGATCTCTCTCTCCCTGCCCTAGCTATACTACTGCTACTGCCATTCCTACACCCTCCATCCTACCACAACCTCATCATGCTTCAATCCCCTCTACCCATTTTCTTAAAAAAGAAAAAAGCCACCTGCACCTAAAAAAATATGCCTCCTTCTCCATCCCATATCCCACACTTTCCATTCTTTCTGTGTGTGTGTGTGTGTGTGTGTGTGTGTGCACGCTTCTGTGCTTGCCCTTTCCCCTTTCGGACTATACTGTCAATTACCTTCCTTCCAAATTATAATATAAAACTAGTCTTCACTTTGCTGTGAAGACCTTTTATCAGCTTTGCTCATGTTGCATATATGAAGTGCTTTGATGTGCATGTGAACGTACATTTAATTTTGTATGCAACTTTTATAGTAATCATCCCAAGTCACATGACCACTCATAATGAGGTCTACCCACTTTCTTGGTAACTGCTCTTGATTGTATGGATTTGTTTGTTTGTTTATTTATTTATTTATGCATTTTTACCAGGATAGTGCACTAATTAATACTGACCAACTTCAGGCTCAGCTTGGGTGAAATACAAAACATTTCTTAAACAAAAATACAGAAATGTAAGCAGTAACAAAATATCTCAGACTTATTACATAGAAAAAAATGTCTATATAGACTCCAGTGAACAAGCACAGTGCAACATACAATGAAGCAGAGTATAATGTACAGTATATACATTACTTTCTAAAGTGGGTCAATCTTCAGTGAATCTTGAGAGAGGAGAAGAGACTCTGAAAGGAGACAGGTTAGGTGATCTGCCCTGTATTGAAGCAGGAGCATTTGGCTTGGATGAAGAAGTGCTTTTTGAGTTGCATTCTGAATTTGGAAAATAATGTTGATTTCCTTAATGTCAGTAGAGAGAGCTTGTCAAAGAGTAGGTGCCAGAGAGGAGAAAGCATGTGCAGTGCTATAGAATTTGGTTCTAGGGGTAATGAGAGTTGGTGTGGCTTATGAGTAGTGTTTCAGGTTGTATGAGGAGTTTTTTTCCGTGAAATTTAGATGCAAAGTAAATGTGTGGCATGGGAGAAGTTAGTAGAGTTGGAATCCTAAAAATAGGTTAGATATTTATTTTATGGGTAGCCATCTGGCTTTTTCTCATGGACAGGCAAGTTTGTAATGAATCAGCAGGTGCTGTTAGATATAAACTGGAGTGTGTCATTGTGTTTCTTGGAGGCAGAAGCAAAAATTGTGAACCCATTATTCAAGTTGAGGAAACAAAACTCCTTTATCATTGGCTGCTTTAGCTGGTTAGGATAGAAAAGGGGAGATTTTTGGCCTGAAGAGGAGGGAGTTTGTTTTTGCTCTTAAATAGAAATTTATGGACTGATCAAGCCATATTCCTAGGTATTTGAAGGTGGAGGTTATCTGTATGGAATTGTTGTGTAGGTCAAAGATAGATAGAGAGTCATGTGCTTGATGGGATTGAGAAGCAGGTTATGGTTTATGAGCCATCTGTGGAGCTTGTGCAAGTCTGACTGGAGTTCATAGGGTCATAGGTAGGTACTAGGATAATGGCCCTGGAGCCTTTACAAGCCTAGCCCATAGAAATGCCCTAGCATCATGCAACCCAATGTTAGTTCCCAGTGCCTCTATCAAGTAGAGCCACTGGAGTGATCCCCGAGGTGAACCTTCTATTTCCCATCCAGTCATCAAGATTTCTCTTGAAGAGGGCCAGTGAAGTGGTCTGCTTGATATGTATGGGAAGTCTATTCCAGCGCATGGGCAGTCTCTGGGTTATGAATTTGTCCCTCCAGCATGTTCTGTTGAAGAAATACCTCACTAAAAGAATCACAGGCCTAAAGCAGATGCCCTACGCTGACCTCCTTAAAAAACTCCAGCTGTACTCTGTCGCATGTCGTCTACTCAGAGGCGATCTCTGCTTAACATACAAGGCCATGTCAAACCCAGAGCTGTTGGACATGCTACACTTAAAGAAATCCCAATCCCTCAGAGCCACATGCTCCAGGGATCTAAACCTTGTCATCACAATAAACAAAACATGCTGGAGGGATAGGTTCCTGACCCAGAGACTCCCCAGACTCTGGAATAGATTGCCCATACATGTTAAGCAGAGTGCCTCTTTGGCCCTCTTCAAAAGGAACCTTGATGATTGGATGGGAGAAAGGAAATTCACCCCAGGGATCACGTCAGTCGCCCTGCTAGACAGGGGTCCAGGGAAGTAAATAGTGTGGGAAGAAATGGCCACGGAATTGTTATGGCTAGGCTTGTATAGGCCTTAGGGCTGATAGCCTAGTACCAACCTATTATCCTATGATTGTGGTAATGAGGTTTAGGGCTCTAGAGCATGTGGTGTGGAGGGATTGGGATTTCTTTAGATGTAGTATTTCTAACAGAGCTGATCAGACATGGCTTTGTAAGTCAAGTAGAGATCACCTCTTAGTAGACAATATGAGACAGAGAATATCTGGAGTTTTTTGAGTCTATCCATGTAGGACATGTGTTTAAGGCCTAGGATCTTCTTTGTGAGGTACTTTTGTGGCCTTTCCAGCTGTTGCATTTATCTAGTGAAGTACATGCCAAATGGGGCATTATACTCAATAGCTGGCCTAATGACGGAAGAATAGAGAGAGATGATGACCGCTTTCTTCCTGGATACAAAATCCTTGGTAATGAGGTGTGCCACATAGAAGGACTTTCTGACCACAGTGGCAATGTTGTGGTCAGAGAGGTTGCTGTGAACCTGTGTCCCCATATCACTTATAATGCCTTCAGTGTTCAGTGGGCTCCCATCGATGTAATAATTAGTGGGAACTGAGCTTTTCCCAAAGGGGATGATGACACATTTTTGCCATTAAGCTTAAGGCCATGGTTTCAGCAATAGTCATTGGTCTCAGTGAGGCATTTCTGTAGGATGTCTACATCACTTGGCAAGTTAATAATGCCTCCCAGGTTGCAGTCGTCTGTGAACTTGGTCACCCAGAGTCCCTCTGTGTTGGCCTCGACTTCTCAGAAGTAGATGCCAAACAAGAGAGTACCCAGGACCGATCCCTGTGTGACTTCACTCTTGACTGGTCGGCAGTCTAACTTGGAGTCCGCTACTTTCACACTGTGGGTTCTATCTGTGAGCCAATTTGCAACCCACCTAGTGATATAGGGATTGATGCCTAGTTTGGTGAGTTTATCAATAATTCCTGAGTGGGAAATAGTATCAAAAGGCCTTGGCCAGATTGAGGTAGGCTGTATGAACTGCCTTGCCCTCATCCACAGCTCTGGTGACTGACTCAAAGAAGTCAACCAGGTTGAGCAGGCATGATCTACCTTTCACAGAACCAAATTGAGTTGGATCTAGAGATTGGAGATTCCCTATATCATCATTAATTAGGTCCATGATGATGTGCTCCATAGCCTTACATATCAGACTCATCAGGCTAATGGGGCGATAAATCCCAGGGTCTGTAGTCACTCCCCCTTTATGGAGAGGGTTGACTGTAGCAGTGCACCATTCAGTAGGTACAAAGCCTGAGGTGAGGCTGTGATTGAACAGGGCACACAGATGTGGTGCCAGTTCACTTTGTAGTTCATGTAGAACATATCCAGGGATATTGTCTGGTCCCATGGAAGCTGTACTCTTGGCCTTGGATGATGCAGCTTTAACCTGTGTTCCAGTAATGTTGGCATTGAATGTTGTGTGAGTGACTCGAGTAAATGGCCATGGCATCAGCATAAATAATAAGTGGGAGATGGGGGAGGTCGTAAGGAAGTTTGTTAATGAATATGGAGAAGAGAGGACAAGAAAGGATCCTTGTGGAACAGCTTTGGTAATAAATCGGTGCAGGTTCTAATTGGGAGGATCCTGTTTTAACTCTGAAGTGTCTGTCAGCAAGGAAGTTTTTAAATCAGGGAGCAGCATCTGCACTGATACCAATTTCAATTCGTTTGTTTTGGAGAAGATAGGGGTTAATGATGTCAAATGCCTTGGTTAGGTCTACAAATAGGGAACCTGTAGGGTGGCCACTATCAGAGTTTAACAGAATGTCATCAGTTAGGGACCAAAGTGCTGTCAAAGTAGTTAATCTAGGCCAAAATCCATGTTGTTTGGAGGAGAGTAGGTGGTACTGCTGGATGTCAAGGGAGAGTTGGGTGTAGACTATCTTTTCAAGAAATTTGCCCAGAATTGGGAAGATGGATATTGTACAGAAGTGAGAGGTATCTTTTGGGTATGTTTGCCTGGGAGAGGGGTTTAATTACAGCAGTATTATAAGTCTGTGGAATGATGTTTTATGTCAGGAATATATTATATATATATGTAGATGAGAGGAATGCACAAATGCTCTCTGCAGTGATATATGAGCCAGGGGGTTATGTTGTCAGATCCAGGAGGAGTGTCAGTGGAAATATTTTCAAGTAGAATAGGGAAATATTTAGGATAAATGCATTTGAAGTAGAAGAGGGGGATGAATAGTGGCAGCATGGGTAATGCATGCTCTATCAGAGGTGTGTACTTTATTGATGTGAGATTGTCAAATTCTTTAAGGAAATCTTCTGGAGGAATTTTTGCTATACCACATTGAATGGTGTGGTTTTATTCCTGTAAGCCAGTTAACCTCCTTCCAAAAGTGTTTGGAGGCAAGTAAGATGGTAATTTGTTTATTTGTTTGGAGATTTATTTTATATCTTGTAATGGACTTCTTAGCTAAGTTATACAAGACTATAAATGAGGTGTGGTTGACAGTTGTGGGGGTCTAGTTCCATTTTTGCCATGCTTCATTCCTTACAGCTAAAATATGCTTGACTTTATTGGATAGCCATTCACTTTTGGTAGGTTTGTAAAGCCTGTGGATAAGTATGAAGAATTTGTCTTACAGCTAGAATAGAAAGTTGGTTAGGCTTACAGCTGCTGTATTAGGGTCTTGTCAGGAGAGTATATGGTTCCATTTGTTGGCTGTGAGAAATGTTCTGAGTTTGTCAATATTTGTGCTACTATAGTTTCAGAAGACTTTTAATACTAGTGGCAGTTTTATAGGATGGTTGACAACTGTAAAGGTGACTGGGTGTTGGTCGCATAATGATGGTGGCAGAATGTTTATGCTGGCAAAGGAGTTTGGTAAGTTTGTAATAACCAGGTTGCGTGCAAAGTGTATGGAGGACCTGAGTATAGGCCTTGTTGTCTCTTTTATGAATTGAAGGAGATCTACTAGTCTGCTAGGAAAGTACCCATTTCAGATGAAAAAGGGCCAAGATAATTGAGCCTGAGGTTACCTAGAATGATTGTTATTATTTATAGGTTCATAGGTTCATACCAGGCTATCTGCCCTAGGGCATTTATAAGCCTAGCCAGAGTGTGTATGGCTTTTGCCACCCATTTTAAATTTATTTTGCTCTGCCCTTTTTCGAGGTTAGTATACTGTGCCTCTGTCTAACAGTGACACAGAAGTGATACCTGGGGTAAACCTACGATCTCCCATCCACTCATCAAGATTCCTCTTGAAGAGAGTCAATGAGGGACTCTGCCTAACCTGGACTGGGATTTTATTCCAGAGTGAAGGGAGCCTCTGGGTTATGAATCTGTCCCTCCAGCATGTCCTATTTATTTCAGTGCTGAGGTTTAAGTCCCTTGAGCTCGTAGCTCGATGGGATTTGGATTTTCTGAGGTGCAGCATGTCCATTAATTCCGGGTTGGACATGGCTTTATACGTCAGGCACAGATCGCCTCTGAGCAGGCGGTATGCCACTGAGTAGAGCTAGAGTTTCTTTAACCGGGCAGCATACGGCATCTGTTTGAGCCCCTTGATCCTCTTGGTGAGGTACTTTTGGGGTCTTTCCAGTTGCTGCAGGTGTCTGGTAAGGTACATCCCAAAAGGGGCATTGTACTCAATTATGGGCCTGATGAGGGATGAGTAAAGAGGCACGATGACCTCCCCTGATCTAGATGTGAATCCCTTCATGATTAGGTGGGCTATATAAAATGTTTTTCTAACCACTTTGGCCACGTGGTTGTCAAATGAGAGATTGCTATCAACTTGGGTCCCCAGGTCCCTAATTACTTCTTCTGTACTTAATGGATTACCACCTATGTGGTAATTTGTGGGCACTTTGTTTTTGCCAAAGGGGATGACTATACACTTTTTGGAGTTTAGCTTGAGGCCATGGCTCTGGCACCAGTTGTCTGTTTTCTATGAGGCCCTTTTGGAGGATGCTTGTGTCGGCTGGAGAGTCTATTATGGCTCCCAGTTTGCAGTTATCTGCGAACTTGGTCAGCCACAGTTCTTCCATGTTGGCCTGTACCTCCGAGAAATATATACTGAACAAGAGAGGTCCCAAGACTGAGCCTTGTGGGACGCCACTTGTAACTGGTTTGGAGTCTGACATAGCTCCAGCTATTCTAACCATGTGGGTTCTGTCCTTGAGCCAGTTTGCAACCCATGTAGTGACATAGGGGTTTATATTTAAGCTGGTGAGCTTATCTATAATGCCCGAGTGGGGTATTGTATCGAAGGCTTTTGCGAGGTCCAGGTAGGCTGTGTAGACCACTTTCCCCTTGTCAATGGCCTTGGTGACTGTTTCAAAGAAATCGACCAGGTTTAAGAGGCAGGATCTGCCCTTAACAAAGCCAAACTGGGTAGGATCCGGTGTCTGTAGGTCCCCAATATCTTTATTAATAAGGTCCATGATAATCCTTTCCATAGCTTTGCAGACCAAGCTAGTGAGACTTATGGGGCGATAGTTTCCAGGATGCGTTGAGGCACCACCTTTGTGGAGAGGGACCACTGTTGCTGTACGCTACTCTTTGGGTACATATCCTGTAGTAAGGCTGAGATTGAACAGTAGTTTTAGGCTGGGTTTAGCTCTTCTTGGAGTTGGCCCCATTGATGCTGTGTTTCTTGCTTTGGAGGGGGCAGCTCTTACCTGAGCATCTGAGATGTCGGGGGGGGGGGCAGCACTCTGCTGGGATAGATATTAGCCCTTTTGGTTTTTATTTATAAATTTTATTTATTTAGCCTTTTATTTATTTATTTATTTATTTATTTATTTATGTATTTGTCTTCTTTGACTGGGTAAAACCCATTTTCAGCAGATGCCCAGGGAGAAAGGCTCCACATTTAATTTACACATGATTTACATTTATAATTGCAGGGTAAAACATCTATACATAAGCTTATTATCATGATTTCTAAATATTGTTATATATTTCTTACATGAACATAGCTTTTTAATATAAAAAAACAGTGAAAAATGAATATAAATTTGCTAATTACTGAATACAGAAATAACATACAATAACAGTTAATGTATCTACAACATGCTAGCTGCAGGGAAAAGATGAAACTGGGTTGTTTTGGAGTTTAGTAATAATTTACAGACAGACAAATAGAATGTTAGCTTAAAAATTTGATAAGAGAAACATGAAAGGAGAAGTTATGGAAATAAGCAGGAATATAAATGGACAAAGGGAAATCAGCAGGCTCAGATGAGGTCACAGCAGATATGATAAAGATGCTGGGTGAGATAGGGGAGAAATGACTCCTGAGGGTACTCATAGCAGTGTGGAGAGAAAGGCATATCCCAGATGACTGGAGAATAAACATACTCATGCCAATATACAAGAACAAAGGGAACATCAACAACTGTGGACAGTACAGTGGCATTAAACTCCTATCACAATTCATGGAAGTTATGAAGAGGGTGATTGATAAACAGATACACAGGGTAGTAGAATGTAAGATGGGAGATGAACAGTTCGGATTCAGATCAGGATGCAGCACAACCGACCTGATGTTTGCAGTGAGACAGATACTTGAGAAGAAGCTAGAGATGAGGAGAGCATCCAACTGGGCATTTCTAGACATGCAGAAAGCAGATGACAAGGTCCCAAGAAAGCTGATCTGGGCAGTACTGTAGTGGTTTGAAGTCCCAGAAACATTGGTAGAATTAGTGCGGGCTATCTGCTAGGACCCAATGACTCATGTACGAACAGTGTTCAGCCTCACAGAGAGGTTCCCAGTGGGAGTGGGTGTACACCAGGGTTCAGCTCTGAGCCCACTGCTGTTCATACTGGTGATGGACTACATTATCAAATAGGTCAGAGGGGACAGATCAACAAAGTTGCTGTATGCAGACAATGTGGCATTACAGGCAGACTGAGCTAGAACTTCAGCAAAGGATAGGGGAATGGAATGCAAAACTGAAGGCACATGGGATGAAACTAAGCACAGATAAGATGGTGATAATGGCAGCAAACTGGGGAA
Source organism: Protopterus annectens (assembly GCF_019279795.1). NCBI lineage: Eukaryota > Metazoa > Chordata > Ceratodontiformes > Protopteridae > Protopterus > Protopterus annectens. Next base: position 1,426,774,716 of record NC_056746.1, on the reverse strand, counting down.
ATCAGAAGAAGCTGAGAATAGAGATAGAAGGGAAAACATTGGAATAAGTAAACAGCTTCAAGTATCTGAGAAGGTTGGTTGAGGAGAAGGGAAGTCTGAATGAAGAGGTCAAAGCTATAATCAGAGAGGCTGCAGCCAACTGGCACAGAGTGTCAGGCGTGGACTATGACAGAAGAATGCCAAAGAAGCAGAAAAGTAAGGTGTACAAGATAGTGTTGTGACCAGTACTACTGTATGGTACAGAAACCTGGGCAGTAAAGGCAGAACAAATGAAGAAGCTAGAGGTAAGGGAAATGAAGTGCCTGAGAAGGGTGGTAGGATGCACATTGTGGGACAGACGAAGAAACGAGGACATAAGAGCAGAAGCCAAAGTAGTTCCAATTGCAGAAATGATCAAAAGCAGAAGACAATCTGTTGAGAGTGATTTGGGACAGACAGGAAGCAGGTAATATGAAGTGAGGAAGTCCAGCAAAGAGGTGGATGAATTGTGTGAAAGATCTGGGAATATCAGGCACGAGTGTTGAAGAAGGCAGGTTTGTGGCACTGAATTGAATGAGTTGGTGACAGTTAACATAATACCCTGACTCCATGTAGAAAAATGGGAAAAAAGGGGGCTGCTGCTGCTGATGATGACAAATGGACAGAGGACGATTTGTAACTATTGGTGAGGTATGAGAATTGGAAGAAAAGTAATAGTTTAGGAAATAAATGCAGTATGAGGAGGTGCAATAAGGTACAAAAAGATTGGGAAGCACGATGGTTGTAAGAGTTGGAGAAAAGTAATCTGAGTAATTCTAGACAAAAGTGCTGTTTAAGCAAAGTTTGGCAACTATGTTATATACTTGTTTTAACTGTGCAGGGATTTCATTCCACAGTTTTGACACATAATCAGAGTAGACAGTGTTTCCAGCAGTGTGGAATGTCTTCCTGACTTGTAGTAAAAGTTTATTCTAAAGTGAAGGTCTCTAGTGGGCGAGTAGAGTATTTTCTAATGCTGGGTATCTGATGTACAATAGGTTGTGGGCAATGATTGGTTGTTCATAGGTTCATACTAGGCTATCTGCCCTAGGGCATTTATAAGCCTAGCCAGAGTGTGTGTGGCTTTCACCACCCCTTAGGATGAGAATACTATACCCATTAGTTTGTTGTGCCTCTGTCCAGCAGTGACACAGAGTATGTCAAATGGTTTGGGAGTTCAAGCCAGTTTAATTGTTTCAGTGCAAGGCAGTGGTGCATTTTACAAAGCTGGCTGGTTTCAAATTTAGCTATTTTGTAGAATCAGGAGGCTAGTTTAGTGTTATACATAATTTGATGTTTGTAAGAATAGGGGAAGCATATAACAGAAGGAAGGAGCTGTGTTGCTGCTAAGGTAATCTTTGCTTGATCTGTCATGTAGTGTTTAGCCCTATAGAGTGAGCTAAATTTTTGATGAGTTTTCTGGAATGAAGTATGTGGTAATCAAATTTAAGGCCATCTATTATGACTCCGAGTAGTTTAGGTTGGCTTACGCTTTCAATTTTTTGTGTGTTAGTTGAGGTAATATGAAATGTATATATCTGGTTAAGATGTTTTTGAGTAACTAACTTTTTTTTTGCCATTAAAACTGCAAGTTAGAATTTTTTAGCCACATTTCATTGTCAATGAAAAATTTTTGAGTGATTTCCTGTAATTTTGTTGTGGACAGTACAGAGCGATAAGGGTTAACTCAGTGGCGTATTGTACAAAAGTGGCAAGTGTTGTAACAGTATGAAATTTATTTATGAAAATATTTATTTATTTATTTATTTATATTACATTTTTTGACCAGGATAGTCTAACTGGATTTATGTCCATTTTCAGTAGACTCCCAGGGAGATAAGCTCCAAGAGATTACTAGACTACTAACATACAGGTACTAGTTGTTATAGAGTTAAATACTACAAATTATAAACAGTTCAGGGATCTTCACAGTTTATACAAAAAACATGTTACAAGCATTAGATAAGATATTTTATACTTTATCTACAAGACTTCATTAGTAACTAGAAAGTAATTGTTAAACAAATGCATACTTCAAGTTTCAACAATTCAGCAATGCTCACAGTTTAAACAATACTTGTTGCCTGCCTGAGGTAGGATGCTTTAGAATTATATGCAGAGGAATTTTACTAGAGATAATTTAAAATACCTATTAGGATAATATATGTTTTTGCCAAGGATAGGCCTTGATCTAAAAAGACACAGATAGAGCAGGAATTAGGTCTTAAGAGAGGGTATTTGGGATATAGTATGAGATTAGTCTGGATTTGTACAGGGACATAACCAATGGGTTTTAAGATAGAGTTTCAGATTGTGTTTAAAAAGTGTAAATGAAGACAGTGATGTAAGTTCATGGGGGAGTTGGTTCCAATACTTTCCAACTGCATTTGAGAACAGAGCATCTCCTGCCATGTTATTAGATTTACATGTTGATACATGTAGTTTATTACATGAGCATAAAGTTGAAAGGTTCTTGTATTGGGTAATGAGACTAGCAAGTATTGGGGTATTGGTAGGTTGGAAAAGAGTTTGTGCGCAATGGTGAGTTGTTTCAATATTAAATGTATGTGTTTCTCTTTGTTGACCAGGAAAGTCGACTGGCCAGAACCCATTTTCAGAGAAGGCCTGAGGAGAAAAGTTCCACCACAGTACATTTATACTGACAAGTGAATTTCAAATAGTTCTTAGAAAAACAGTTACAATTATTTTTGATGTTTCATGAGAAATGTAAGACAGGTATATACAGTAAAATAGTTACATCAACAGTTATACGTCTATACAGTTGTTCCAGCTGTAAAATCCTGCAGGTGTAAATGGATTGTTAATGCAGAAGGAATCGTTATTGTAGAGAAGTTTAGTGTTCTTTCATTTCAGTAAAGAAAGGTTTGCAATGAGTTTAAGTAAGTTATAAAATAAAGCAGGAGGGGATGGAAGGCATTAGTATTGAATAGGAGGACAGCGGTAATACCATAAGACAGACAGCATGGTAAATAGGATTGTTTCTATGTAGGCTACCTGTTTTAAACTGGCCTTATCTAGAAGGGGGCCCAGTACTGACCCTTGGGGAACACCAACAGTGATTGCTTGAAATGCTGAAAGGTTTTTATGCCATTTAGATGCCTGCTGATGACTGCATAAATAACTGTGAAACCAGTGAGACCTAGTTATGCGATTGCAGAGAGGAGCTTTTGGTAGGACATTGTGTCATATGCTTTGGAAAGGATAAAGAAAATGAAGAAACAAGATTTCCCTCATTTCTTTATTGGTTTACTACATTATTGAAGTTGAAGAGGGCAGTAGTAGTACTGTGGTTGGGCTTGAAACCATGCTGGGTGTCGGAGAGGAGGCTGTGTTTGGTTATATGCTTCATAATCTGAGACTAAATACATTTCTCTTGGATTTTAGAGAGGGGTGATAGGATAGTAATAAGGTTTGCTAACTCTGTTGAACTACCTGCTTTGTGAAGGGGTATAATAATGGATTTTTTTTCAGATGGATGGTACATAGTTTTCAGTTATTGACCAGTTGATTTGCATGGAGACAGGAAAGGCTAGTGCTTCTGCACCTGTTTTGAGGAACTCAGTGAGAAGGTTATCGGTAGCCAAGGATGTTGCTTTTAATTTGGCTAGTAATTTTTTTATAGTTGATGTTCAGACAGGCTGAAAACTAAAAGACAGTGTATTGCTTTTGAGAACAGATGGAAGTTGGAGGGGTGAATTGAGGTGATCATTGATTGATGATAGAAGTGACTAGATAAAATGAATGTCGAACTGAATGGCAGTGGCACTGTTTGTTGTTTGAAATAGAAGGACAAGGTATAGTGGTATGGCCGGGGATCTTGGTATAGTTTCTGAGATATCTAAAATTTTAGTAGGCATGCTGTGTTTTATTCTTATACTATTCTTTCCATGCTTTATCTCTTTACTGCATGAGTTGTTTGGTCTTTTTTGTCAGCCATGGTGCAGTGTTAGATTTTTCCCTTGTCCTAACTGGTGCTAAATCATTTAATATTTTTAGGAAGGTGTAACTGACGTGAGTAACTGCTTCATCTAGGGACATTAATCTTAATGCATTCCAGTTGTCTTGAGACAGAGCTGTAGTAAATGTGTCTTTGTCAAATATTACGTATTTGTTTATCAGTTATTTGGGTAAATTGTGTTGTTGTCTGATTATGTAATGAAGAAATCTATGAGCAGCAATAATTCTAACTGATGTATCTTTTAACTTTCTCAGTCAAATATGTATATGTATGTTTTACTATATTATACCATTGATGACTTTCCATTGTGATGAGTGATTTAACTTTATCAGGGGAGGCAGGAGGTAGCGATCAGTAGTATGCCTGTGTGTGAAGTGGGAAACAACTCTCACTGGCTTGGGGGTAATCAGTCAATGCCGGTAACTAGCAGTGAGCTCAAAAATGCATGAGGAGTTCAGAAATGAGAGCTTGCAGAAAAGAGGCAATACTAATTATTGTATTACAGTAAAGCAGTGTATGTTATTCCACTACTTTAATGAAGACGTTCCCATTGAGATAGAATTATTTTGAAAGGAAGAGTCAAGCAAAGAGTAGCTATAGAGTTACCTCCTGCCTTAACATAGTTATAAAAAAAGAAAAAGAAGACGTGTAAGACACTAAGAGCAATTAGCAGGATAAGAGGGAAATACTTCTTAAGGTTTTCTAATTTTGCTTGCTTATCTTTTGTTAAGCTGCCTGTGTGAAGTTTTTGAGTAGAATCCACTGCAGAGCTGATGGTGTATAGTGTGAGGACAGACTCAGGTAGCTTGACAAGAAGTGAAATACCTTAAAGTTTTCTTTTTTTATTTTTGCTTGCTTTTCCTTTACTAAGCTACCTGTGTGAAGGGTTTGGGTAGAATCTACTGCACAGCTGATGTTGGTTTACAGTGTCAGAACAGACCCAGGTAGCTTCACAAAGATTCACTATACAGTACTGCCCCCTACATGTCCATTCTATGTTGACACCTATACGTACATACATATTTATTATTTTTATTATTTATTTTACATTTGTTGACCGGGCTTGTCTAGCTGGATATATGTCCATTTTCAGTAGAGGCCCGGGGAGAAAAGCTCCAAACAGGTATAATGACAAAGTTAACTGTTCAGAACCAGTAATAATCACAATACAGAGGTAGTATTGGTCTACTGAACAGTTGTAATAATAAATTTGTATATTAAATAATTATAGTAAAAATTAAACTAAACAATTCTACAAAAAATTAAACTAAACAATTTTTACAAATCACACTAGAAGGTATGAGCAAGTCTTAGATAAGGGAAATAATATATATGTTATTCTCAATATAACAGAGTAGGAGTTGTAAGTAGAATTGAAGGCAAAGGTTACAGGAGTAGGGATAGGGTTAAGAATATAAAGTGGAAAAAAGATGTCAGTGAGGGTTAGTACATGGACAAGCCAGTGAGTTTTCAGATGTTCTTTAAGATGTTTTTTAAAAAGAGAAGTAGAAGCAAGGGTAGATAATTCAGCAGGAAGCTGATTCCAGAATTTACCTGCAGTGTTTGAGAAAAGTGAATCCCCGGCTTTGTTTCTTAGCTTTATTTGATAAAACTAGAAGCTTGTTAGCAGAGCGTAGTGTAGGTAGATTAGTATAAGGAGTAATTAGATTAGTCAGGATAGGGGTGCTGTTAGGGAGGTATAGAATCTTTTGCGTAATATGCAATTGTTGAAAGAGTATATGGTTTTGCAGTTCTAGCCATCCAAGTTGTTTGAGGTTAAGGCAGTGGTGAGTTTTAAAGGGGGGACTCGTGATGAATCTAGCTATGTGGAGAGTTTAGAGAGGTTGTTTTTGGATAGGTTGGTATATATGACAGAGGCATAGAAAAGGGTGGAAATGAGGTGGGTCTGAGCAATTGTTTTCCTTGCAGAAGGGGTGAGGAAGGTTTTTATTCTATAGAGGGTGCCAAGTTTTCTATTAACAGACTTTATAGTGGAGTTTATGTGTTCATCATAGTTGAGATGATTATCAATAGTTACACCTAGTAGGCGGGTTGTAGTCTCTGGGTTGATGTTGGTACCATTGTTAGAGGTTATAGAGAAGAAAGGAGTGGCTGATTTATGAGTAGGAGTAAAAAGCAGTAGTTTTGTTTTTTTTTTGGATTTAGGAGGAGGCATTGTTGCATAAACCAGTTTTCAACATTCTGAAAAACAGTTTGGGTGAGGGAGTGGAGAGAGGATATATCCTTGGCTGTACATATTAAGGTGGAGTTGTCTGCTTATTGAATGCAGGTGGCTTGAGGTATGTTCATGTGTAAGTTGTTAATAAATAAGGAGAAGAGTAGGGGACCTAGGATAGAGCCCTGGGGTACTCCAATATTTACTGGAAGTAGTGAAGATAGATTGTTATGCCAAAGTACTGCTTGCTGTCTATTTTCCAGATAAGACCTAAACCATTGTATGGCTTGGGGATCGAGAGAGTGAGCCTTTAGTTTGTCAAGCAGTAGGTTATGGTTTACCATGTCAAAGGCTTTTGACAGGTCAATAAATAGTGCAGAGGAAAATGAGTTGTTGTTGCGGTTTTTATATATAGAGTCGGTAAAGGATAAAAGGGCAGTAGATGTGCTATGAAATGGCTTAAAGCCATGTTGGCAGTTTGCCAGTAGGTTATTTTGTAGTAAGTGGTTAAGTAGTTGTTTGTGAATACATTTTTCCATTATCTTAGCTAATGGGGAGAGTAGAGCAATAGGGCGAAAGTTAGAGAGCTCTGTAGATGGTCCTCCTTTATGTAGAGGGATGATATGGGGTATTTTCCATAGAGCAGGGATTTTGCCCTCAGAGATAGTTCTGTTAATAAGGATAGAAATGAGATAATCTATGGCTTTTGCAGCTGTTTGTAGGTATTCAGATGGGAGTCGGTCAGCAGAAGGGGTGCAAGGTTTCAATTTTTGAAGTAGCTTACAGATGAGAGATGTAGATACAGGTTGTATTTGAAAGGTAGGTAATGAAGTATTGTAGATATTTGGTTGGGATACAGTGATGGGTGGTAAAGAATTGGCCAGGGCTTGAATGGCTTCTGTAAAGTAGTTATTAAAGGCATCAGGGATCAGGTTGGAGTTGCTATTGTTGAAACCGATTGGGTCTGGAGTAGTAGTGTGACCTGGCTGAAGGAGTTTGGTTATTGCAGACCAGAATTTTTGTGGAGTTTGTTGATTGTTTTTTTGAAGGTGTAGGTAGAAATCTTTTTTGTCTCTAAAAATATCCTTCTTGGTGGCATTTCTTAGCTGTTTAAATTGGAGGTGGGTTGTTGGACATTTGGTAGATCTCCATTTAGCCCAGATTTTATTTCTGAGTAGTATCTTTTGCCTAGTTTGTTTTGTGAGCCAGGGGGCAGATTTGGTTTTTATTCTAGTGGAGCGATAAGGTGCATGGGAGTCTAGGATTTGAAGAAAGTAAGTATTAAAGTAGGTAACAGCTTCATCTAGTTCTAGATAGGTTAGTGGTGACCAGTCACATGCTTGCAATTCAGTTAAGAAGCTGTCTGGATTAAATAATGTTTTAAGCGGGAGGTTTTGAGATTATGAGTAGTTGCAATATGGACTTTTTGTCTAATAATGTAGGTAAGTATGTGGTCACTGATATAATCTGGGAGGGTTCCTGGAGTATAAGATTTAGGGTGACTGTTAATAAGGATCCAGTCCAAAGTACTTTCCTTTTTACTGGGTTTATGGATTCTTGTAGTAGTTGTTATTAATTCTGAGAATCCAAAGAGGTTTATGTGGTTGGTAGGGTTTAGAGAACTGCAAGTAGACCAGTCCATGTTAACGTCACCAAGTATAATAGTCTCCTGGGGTAGTTGGGTAGAGAGGTGGCTCAGCAGGTTCTCTAGAGAATTTGTATTATTACCTGGAGGTAGATACATGCAGATTATATAGATTGATTTGGAGTTATTCATTTGGAGTTTGATGGATAGGGTTTCAGATTTGGTGTCTAATGATGGAAGCACATTAACTGGGGAAATGATGGGTTCGATTTATAGAGAATGGCTATACCCCCACCTTTTTTTACTTTATAGTAATTTCTGAGGATGTTGTAGCCAGGAGGGCTAATTTCCTGGTCTAGAGTAGATGGTTTTAGCCAAGTTTCTGTAAGACAAAGAATGTCGAATGAGTGTACATCAAGGAGTGCATGCAGGTAGGAAAGTGTATTGTTAATACTTCTGATGTTAAGGTGAGCTATCAGAAGGGAGTTAGATGTTTTTTTTTAATAGTAGAAACTATAGGTACTGTTAACTTGGTAGGGTTAGTAGTGGAGTCAGTGTAGGGGTCAGGGTTTGGATGAATGTCACCATCTAGGAGGGGGTGTTGCTGGGGGTATTTGAGAGATTTTAGGAGTTTATAGAGGTTACTGAAAGTCTTTTTGGTAGAGAAGTAAATAAGGTGGGTTGTTCTGTGGAACTTTGGTAATATATAGTTAGAGTAACATGTTATGTTACTATGGTTAAGGGAGAAGGTGAGTGAATATGGTAAAGTCTGTTGGCTGTAATGGTTTTGTTCAGATAGAGAAAGATATTCATAGGAGGTAAGTGAATAAGGTATGGTAGGAAATGCTAGTGTGATAGTTAAGAGTAATGAGGTGGTGAGTATAGTTGTATTTGTTGGAGCCATAGTAAAAAGATGTACATAGGGAGTAGGTTGGTAGTAGGTGTTGTACTAAGGAAAGGAGAGTGTTTGAAGAGGTTGAGTAGGTTATATGTTAAGTTGGTGAGGAATTAGCAGGGGCTGAGATAAGAGGTAGAGTATTGTAGTGTAGGGTTGGAGAGCAGGGGCTGAGATAAGAGGTAGAGTATTGTAGTATAGGGTTGGAGAGCAGAGGGTGTGATACGAAAGGGAGTTTAGTAATACTAATCAGGAGATAGAGTAATGGGAGTGGCTAAGTGATAAAGAGGTAAGTGATAGGAAGATAATAGGAAGGGGGAGTGGTTAGTGAAGTATAAGTCTAGGATCACTGGGATTGGGTGGGATTTGGGGGTAGGGTAGGGGAGCGGAGTGAGCCCGTAGGGCGAACGGAGCGGGTAGAAAACAGAGAATGGAGCAGCTATAGGAGAAACAAATCAGCAGAGCTGAGAATAGAAGGTAAGTCAAGAATGTCTAAGGTGAGAAGAAGCAGAGAAAAGTTAGGAGTCTATTAGAAAAACAGGCGGGTATAGCAAGTTAGAATAGAGGGCAAAGTGTGAAGTTTAGAGTAGTTTAAGGTCAAAGAAGTGTAGAATAATAAGGCAGAATAAGAAAAGGAAAAGCAGGAGAAATATTGGATGGGATAGAGGTGCCACCTACTGGGCAAAGGTAGTATTACAATCAGCTACAATAAGGGGGGGTAGGCTATTGCAGATTATTGAAGGAGGAAAGGTAGTAAGAGGGGCACTAGGAGGTAGTGTAGGAGTATGGTTAACAAAGGTAGCTAGTTGGGGGGGGGGTAGGAGGCTGCTGGCTGACCAGGCTCAGAGCGTGCTTTAGAACCCCTGGATCAACAGTGAACTCTAGTATGCTTTACAGGCAGGACATAAAAACATACATTTTTGTTTCCTTGAGAAAGGGTGCAGGGAGTAAAGGCAGTAAGATGAAACCACAGGTCCTTTGTCGGCAGGTAGGTAGGTTCTCAGAAAGTATAGGCTGTAGCAGTGCAGTGAAGATCAGGGTACTAGTGGAAAGTTGCTGTTTGTCGTTTTTGCATTTAAGTTACCTGTAACACATTGCACTTAAGTTACCTGGCACTTGCTCACTAAAGCAATTATATAAGTCAGCACTAAAAATTAAAAGCACTACACCCTCACTCTCCACTAGCCCTTGTTTTCAATTATTAAGGAATTCCCAATATTATTCTAGCATGTCCAAAGGTCAGTTGTCAATCTCCTCTCCGGTCCAGCTGGTGAATCTGGGAATCTTGAGGCAATGTTACAACTGCCTCATGTACACAGACAACCCTCTCCTCCTCCCAACAAATTCCAACACATGTGAGAGATGCAACCATATATCCAACTGGAGGCTAAGCTCTCTCAACTCAGTACTGGCATAACCAGTCAGGAGGAGAAGGAAACCACACTCACTACAATTCCAGTCTCACATAGACCTACCACGACAGCAAACCAAACACATAATCACACAAAAACATACTCGGAGGCTCTAAATAAAGATCTGCCTAAGCAGCAGAGACCTCCAAAGCAGACACCCAAGCAACCGCTACCCCAAAACAAAACACGTGCAACACATATCTCACAAAGCCAGTGTGCCGAACAGTCACAGCCCTTAAGACTAAACAACACACCTGATACACTTGTGATAGGTGACTCTATCGTCAGGCACACTGACGTCCCGCTCACCAGGCTGAACAAGGAGAGGGTCACGGTGAGCAGCCTGTCGGGCGCTAGGATCCGCCACATAACACAAGCACTCAGGTCACTCCAAGGCAAGTATAAATATGACTCAGTCATTGTCCATGCTGGTGTGAATGATCTGAGACGTACCTCCCTGGACTACATGAAAAGAGACATAAAGGAGCTCTCTGGGCATGTAGCCCAGGCCGGTATGACCCTGACCTTGAGTAGCATCTTACCCTCACCAAGAATGATGCCACAATACGAAGACAAGATGATCAATTTCAACAATTGGCTTAAGTACTGGTGTCATTCAAAGGGGATCCAATGCCTGTCAGCTTGGGATGATATGCTCGACAAGCCATGATGCTTCGCTAGGGACGGCTTGCACCTGTCACCCCTGGGTTTTCGGATATTGGCAAAGGCTCTTGCTACCCCTATAGTGCCTATTTTAGGCAAGGCTCAAAAGACAAACCCACCTCCATAGGTATCACAAGGGATAAGAAACTAAGAGTAATGCTACTCAACGCCATAAGTCTAAACCTCAAGATGCATGCACTCGAAACTCTCCTTAGCATGGAGAACATCGATATCTGTGCAGTAACAGAAACCTGGTTCAGGGCTACCGTGAGCACCCCAGCACTACCAGGTTATACCTCATACCATGCTTTTCGGCCCCAAAACTTGGACGAACCACAAAAGGAGGGGGAGTATCGATATTCATCAAAGATACCCACACCTCCAGGTTGGTGGCAAAGCACGAAGCATCAGAGACTATCCATGTGCAACTAACAGTGGGTAAGACTGCCTTCCAGTTTATAGCCTGCTACAGACCACCCCCCCAAACCCAGGAACCCCACTCGGCCTTCCTGAGAACACTGGAAAATATGAAGGTCTCTCCAAGCACCATTATTAATATTAGGCGACTTCAACTACCCAAACATAGACTGGGAGAATTACTCTAGCTCCAACACCCTAGCCCAAAGGTCCCTAGAATTTATAAACTCAAATGTTATGGAACAACTTGTTACCACTCCCACAAGAGGGGAAAACATACTGGACCTGATCATCACCAACATGGGGACTCTATGCTCCAGACCAGAAGTGTATCCCTCACTGGTAAGATCAGACCATAAACTAATCTCACTGGATATTCACATCCCGACCCCACCCCCTGCCCAGAAAACCACAGTGAAAAACTTCTCTAAAGCAAATTTCACACTCTTCAAAACCGAGGTGGAATCCTTCAAAACCCCCGGGCCTGTGGAAAATACGGCCCAGACCACAGAATCCTTTATAAACGCATTATATGAACTCCTTCAGGAATGCATGGATCATGCGATCCCGAATAAAACCAAGACCCAATCCTCCAAAGGCAGACGTCCTGTCTGGTGGACCCCAGCCATAAACAAACTATACAATAGAAGGAGGAAGCTACTAAATGATAGAGCAAAATCCCAAAAAGGGAAGGCATCACTGATCAGTATTAGCAAAAAACTACGGGCACTCATAAAATTGTCTAAGGCCAGCTTTGAGAGAGAAATTGCACAGGACACTAAGGATAATCACAAGGCTTTCTTTAGTTATGTTAGGAACCTGGGTGGTAATTCCCAGATATGCTCAGAATTAGTCCAAAATGACAAAAAATACACTGAACCCACAGACATTGCTAACATCCTAGCTGACAGGTTCAGCACATACATCCCCCCCCTCCCCACCAAAAGGGCAAATATCTATTCCAGCAGAGTGCTGCCCCCCCTGACATCTCAGATGCTCAGGTAAGAGCCACCCTCTCCAAAGCAAAAAACACAGCATCAATGGGATCATACGGTGTCCCGGGCTGTGTCCTACATGAACTCCAAGAAGAGCTAAACCCAAACATAAAACTACTGTTCAATCTCAGCCTTACTACAGGATATGTGCCCAGAGAGTGGCGTACAGCAACAGTGGTCCCTCTCCATAAAGGTGGTGCCTCAACGGATCCTGGAAACTATCGCCCCATAAGCCTGACTAGCTTAGTCTGCAAAGCTATGGAAAGGATCATCATGGACCTCATAAATAAAGATATTGGGGACCTACAGACACTGGATCCTACCCAGTTCGGCTTTGTTAAGGGCAGATCCTGCCTTTTAAACCTGGTTGATTTCTTTGAAACAGTCACCAAGGTGATTGATGAGGGGAAGCTGGTCCACACAGCCTACCTGGACCTCGCTAAAGCCTTCGATACAGTACCCCACTCGGGCATTATAGATAAGCTCACCAGCTTAAATATAAACCCCTATGTTACTAGATGGATTGCAAACTGGCTCAAGGACAGAACCCACATGGTTAGAATTGCTGGAGCCATGTCAGACTCCAAACCAGTTACAAGTGGTGTCCCACAAGGCTCAGTCCTGGGACCACTCTTGTTTGGTATATATTTCTCGGAGGTACAGGCCAACACGGAAGGACTGTGGCTGACCAAGTTCGCAGATGACTGCAAACTGGGTGCCATAATCGACTCTCCAGCCAACACAAGCATCCTCCAAAAGGGCCTCATAGAAACAGACAACTGGTGCCAGAGCCATGGCCTCAAGCTAAATGCCAAAAAGTGTATAGTCATCCCCTTTGGCAAAAACAAAGTGCCCACAAATTACCACATAGGTGGTAATCCATTAAGTACAGAAGAAGTAATTAGGGACCTGGGGACCCAAGTTGATAGCAATCTCTCATTTGACAACCACGTGGCCAAAGTGGTTAGAAAAACATTTTATATAGCCCACCTAATCATGAAGGGATTCACATCTAGATCAGGGGAGGTCATCGTGCCTCTTTACTCATCCCTCATCAGGCCCATAATTGAGTACAATGCCCCTTTTGGGATGTTGACAACCACGTGGCCAAAGTGGTTAGAAAAACATTTTATATAGCCCACCTAATCATGAAGGGAGTCACATCTAGATCAGGGGAGGTCATCGTGCCTCTTTACTCATCCCTCATCAGGCCCATAATTGAGTACAATGCCCCTTTTGGGATGTACCTTACCAGACACCTGCAGCAACTGGAAAGACCCCAAAAGTACCTCACCAAGAGGATCAAAGGGCTCAAACAGATGCCATATGCTGCCCGGTTAAAGAAACTCCAGCTCTACTCAGTGGCATACCACCTGTTCAGAGGCTATCTGTGCCTGACGTATAAAGCCATGTCCAACCCGGAATTAATGGGCATGCTGCATCTCAGAAAATCCAAATCCCATCGAGCTACGCACTCGAGAGACTTGAACCTTAGCACTGAAATAAATAGTACATGCTGGAGGGACAGATTCATAACCCAGAGGCTCCCTTCACTCTGGAATAAAATCCCAGTCTAGGTTAGGCAGAGTCCCTCATTGACTCTCTTCAAGAGGAATCTTGATGAGTGGATGGGAGATAGTAGGTTTACCCCGGGTATCACTTCTGTGTCACTGTTAGACAGAGGCACAGTATACTAACCTTGAAAAAGGGCATAGCAAAATAAATTTAAAATGGGTGGCGAAAGCCAAACACACTCTGGCTAGGCTTATAAATGTCCTAGGGCAGATAGCCTAATATGAACCTATGAACCTATAAGAGAGAGAGAGAGACAACACAGGTAATGAGTAGCAAGAAGCTAGCATAGACAACAGTATGATAGTTAGTACAATAGTTATAAACAAAACAGTTAGGAAGTGAACACTCATGTAATAATGCTAGAAGCTATCAGTTTCATAAGAGTGCATATATTATGTTAAAAGTAATATAACCTATAGGTTAAATTCTGTAGGCTAAGTAGGATAACATTTAGTACATTAGGTTAATGTCACACATAAATGCATATAGAAACAGTACAGCCAAAACAGTAATAATGCATGGAGAAAAAGAAAAAAAAAATTATGAGGAATTCTATAAATAATCCCCTGGTGAGAGTTAGTGTTGGTGGCAGTCTGGCTCATAGACTAGACTAGGTTTTGTAAAAAGGAGGTGCAGCATAAAAATTGTATAGTCTATGGTGCCCTGTTTAACGGATCAATTGAAATCCGTAAAGACTAACAGGGACAAATAAGTGATTTTAGCCACTAAATTTTACCCTAAATATAGTGTTTGTGTTCTATAGTTATCATCACTAGTTCAAAAATGTAACAAACAGAAGGTTGGTAGGATACCCAACATCCTAAAGGCCAAAGCACAGGTTACAAAAACTATGGCGTTTTATCATGCACTTAGAAAGATCCACATGGGCCTTGAACTGCTAATGGCCATGGAGTTTATTTTGGATATAGCGACCCGAATCTAGGCTGTAACTTCTTGTTTGTAATCCAGTAGTTACTGGCTACAAACTGCTGCTCAAGAGAGATAGTTGGATATATAGACTAAAAGCTAGTCTTCTAAGCTTCCTATTTGCCAATTAGCCGATACTAGCTCAAAAATGCAGCTCAAGAGATGCCTTCAGCTCCCGGCTTGCAAGCCAGAAAATGCAGACTACAGTGTGTACTCAAAAAAAGACCTATAACATTCTTTGTACGACCACAGGAGAGACGAGCTTCAATGTGATACAGCTTCCGTCTTGCAGTCCAACAGCTACAGGCTGCACAGTAAGACTTACAAGATCTACAGCAGTCTATGTGAGCCCTCAAGTAAAGTTAGCTGCAATTTACAGCATAGCTTATATGGGCTACAAATCGTAGGGGAATACCTAGATACAAAGCAGGTCAAGAAGCGATCGCTTAAACTGGCGATTCAACTGACTCACCATGTAAAAAATAGCCGTTACAGGCTAAAGCTATTGAGTAAACAGTATAAGCGACAGCTATTTTAGTCAAGAATCAGGTCAAGAAGCGATTGCTTAAGCAGACGATTCAACTGACTCTCAATGTGTAAAATAGCCGTTAGAGGCTAATGCAATTAAGCAAACAGCAAACGGCAGCTATTTTAATACATGGGGAGTGTTTGTCATGTGCAACTTCAGAGCAAACATAGAACAGCAATAACCTTATCACTTAACACGCATGCAACCATTAATCAGAACATGTAATTATAGCCGGAGTTTCCACTGTCTAAGCAGCAGTTGCAAACATTATTCCAACCCCTAAAAGCCTTTCAATACATTTATTTCGTCTTCAACAGTCAAAGAAACAACATGGGAAGTACCATTAACAAGCGTTCAAACTTTCAACTAGCGTTGTGAAAGTATTTCAAACTGCAGTTGATTTTGGCAGCTGATACTGAGGTAATTCCGGCCCCTGAAACAGCACAATCCCTTAAATGGTGCCACGAGGGAGATTAATAACTAAGTAGCCGTTAATAGCTTACTAAAACAAACATGCTATTACTGGCTAACTAAAACAGCATATAACAATACAACTGCGGGGTAGGCTATGGTGTTAAGGCACACAGTATAAAAAGCGATAGGATAACTTTAAACATGTAATTAACAGTTGACCACTAAGCACTACTTACCAGAGGAAAAGATGCCAGGCCAGGGGTAGACAGCAGCCAGGGGCGGTATTGGGCTATAAAAGATGGCGCCACGCCAGACTAGGGCTATTTATGGGTTTAGAAAGAATAAAAGGCAGAGAGGGGAGAGGAGAAAGGTAATGACTCTGTACAGTCAGGAGGGGGAGGTGACAGACCTATTATGACAGCTATTGGTTATCCTAATTGTGATGCAGAAGGTACTGAAGGCTGCAGGAGCTAGGGAGGTAAAGAACGAGAGACAGGTAAGGGCTAAGAAATAAGATAAGTAAGATTAGTCGGGAAGGTGGTAGGGCTTAGAAATAAGATAAGTATGAGTATTAGAGAAGGTGGTAGGGTCCAAGATTTACAGTCATAGACAGAATGGAGCAGCTAGAGGAGAAACAATCAGCAGAGCTGAGAATAGAAGGTAAGTCAAGAATGTCTAAGGTGAGATGAAGCAGAGAAAAGTTAGGAGTCTATTAGAAAAACAGGCGGGTATAGCAAGTTAGAATAGAGGGTAAAGTGTGAAGTTTAGAGTAGTTTAAGGTCAAAGAAGTGTAGAATAATAAGGCAGAATAAGAAAAGGAAAAGCAGGAGAAATATTGGATGGGATAGAGGTGTCACCTACTGGGCAAAGGTAGTATTACAATCAGCTACAATAAGGGGGGGTAGGCTATTGCAGATTATGGAAGGAGGAAAGGTAGTAAGAGGGGCACTAGGAGGTAATGTAAGAGTATGGTTAACAAAGGTAGCTAGTTGGGGGGGGGGTAGGAGGCTGCTGGCTGACCAGGCTCAGAGCGTGCTTTAGAACCCCTGGATCAACAATGAACTCTAGTATGCTTTACAGGCAGGACATAAAAACATACATTTTTGTTTCCTTGAGAAAGGGTGCAGGGAGTAAAGGCAGTAAGATGAAACCACCGGTCCTTTGTCAGCAGGTAGGTAGGTTCTCAGAAAGTATAGGCTGTAGCAGTACAGTGAAGATCAGGGTACAGAGGAAAAGACGCCAGGCCAGGGGTAGACAACAGCCAGGGGCGGTATTGGGGTATAAAAAAATATTCTTTGATATACATCATGCAACTTTGTTTAAGCTATTTATTGCACTACAGTCCCATTTTCACTATTTCTGAACACTCCATACTGTTTATGGTGCAAGTTAAATAAATAATGTAATCACCATTTTCCAATGCATCCCCTTTAAAATTACCTGATTTATTTTATCAGAAAGCCAATGCAACAATTTATTCAGCACACCATTGTTTCTGAACACAGACTTTGTATTGCTGCAAAGTTTTTCCAACACACATCAGTTACTACTTCACTTTTTGTAGGCGCTCCATATTTCACATTTTGCAAATACTAGCAATAATTTCCTATATTTATAGAATTTTCAACAACATTCTAAAGTTCATAGATAATTTGAAACATTTCTTTAAAGTTCACTTATTTATTTAAATGGAGTAAGCTGATTTTTGCAGTTTGAAAAGTCAACACATCTTTGGAGCAGTTTCCTTCATTTCTTCCAGCAATGTTCTTGAGCACATGCTTCACTCTGCAAGAAGATTTTTGCAATATATTTGTTTCAGCTGCTTGCAACATTCACTATGTATATCTTTGGTAAACAGACTTTCAGAAGTTTCATATCACTTTGTTAAAGCCCTCAGCAATACTTACCATTCTAACACAGCTTTTTTATAGAATTCTTTTTAAACATGGTTTAAGAATTGTTTCATTTACTCCTTTTCTACAGTCTAACTTCTTTTTCTGGATCTCAGCTTGAGTATGGCAAAGAGAAGCCTATGACTCTGTTTAACATATGGCTTAATTTACAGCAATTTACTTTCACTCTAAGCTTAGTGAACATAGTGCAGACCAAGTAAATTCCACAACTTGTGATTTGAGTACTTTGGAATGCCCCAGTGAGCTGTCAGTGAAGGCTTCATTCAACAATACTTTTCTGGGAGGGCTGTATTCAATTTTAGCACAGTATAAAACTCACTTTTGCTAGACTCAAAATAACAGAACATCTCCATTCATTCTCATTGTGCTTAATTATAGCAGAAATCAAATGTTGACAAAAAGGTCACAGTATGCATGTATATACATATATACACACACACAAAATATAAAAGACAACAGCACGTCACTTAAATTGTATAAATCAATATGCTTTGGATTTATATAAGGTAAATGAAGTGTCACTACTTTTGTTTACCACATAATGGTCTTAGATGTGCACTCTTTTGCTTAATCCATGCATCAAGTTAATTGCAATATATATATATATATATATATATATATATATATATGTATGTATATGTGTGTGTATATATATATATATATATATATATACATATGTATGTATATATATATATATATATATATATATGTATGTGTGTATATATATATATATATATATATATATATATATATATATATAAGCATATTGCCACATTTTTGTAACAGCATTTCTTTACATTTAAGACAAGTCTGTAGTTTACATTCATATTTACAAATGATAGAACTATCTGCACAATTCTATCTGGCTAGGCTGGCAGTCTTCACCCTTCTCTACCAGTCTTCACAGTCTAGTCAAGGACTGACCCTGTGACCTTTATTTTTGTAGCTCTTGCTGAAATATTGTGTGTGGACTGAGTCTATATGGTGGAGTTACAGTACCTCAGTGGACTATTAACTTTACACCAAGGTACTTAAATAATGCACATTTTTGTGGAGGTCAGTGTGGCAAGCCAGTAGCTATATTTTATAGGGTCATAGGTAAGTACTAGGTTAGCTGCCCTTGTATTTTAGATCTAGGCATTTTAGGCCTAGCCAATTTCTCTTAGTGAGAATCAAAAACTATAACTCTTATCTGTGAGGTAAACGGCTTAACCATTGTGAAAGTCCCCAACCCAATGTTTTCAATTTGTTTTAAGTCTAACCCAAAAATTTTTTTTTCTCATATTTCTGTCTCCAGTGAGTTAATGAGACTTGACACTGGTGGGGTGTGCTTAGGCAGTTTGGCCAGGGACTTGCCATAATAAATTGCTGTCCCTCTGTCGTCAACTATATGATCTGTTTTGAGCTATGTTTTCCCAGAAGAGTGGTAAACTACAGTTGTTTTGCTGCTGTTACCCATTATTACTTGGTGTACACAGCTATAGAGGAGGTGTTAAAAGTTTTGCTAGACTCCAAAGTTGTGAATAACTAAAAGCTGTTGCAGCACCAACATTTTGGTGGGACTGGCCAGGAAAGCTGCTACCCTATTCTGTACTTGACCTTGAGAAAATGAGGAAACAGGATGATACTGAGTCCTATTATTAAAACTCAAAAACTTATGCTACCCAGGAGAACTGCGACAAGTTAGAATAGCCTGAAATACTTTTTTTCTCAGCTGAGAGGGGATGCATTAAAACTTACGCAAACATGAAATGGACAGATTATACTTTATTAAATTGACAAAGAACTGGGTAACAACTGAAGTGCAATCCATAGAATTTCACAACTGGACTTCTAATGCTAACAAAAATAAAAGTACAGATGCACGATTTAAAACATCTTAAAGCTGTGGTTAGAACTCAATTGTAATTGTAAAATTAAAAAATGTTAGAAATTTTTACACAGATTTAAAAGGGCATCACCATGTAATATGGCAAAGTGATGAGCTCTGACAAGTTACCAACTTTAATAAAACACATATTAGTTAATGGCACATTGCTTAAACTGAATTGTCTGCTGCTAAATCTAGAACTTCAGTAAGAGATGTGCAATTTTATATTTAATAAAGACTAGCTAGTAGTAATTTAACCTGCTTGAGAAGTCGAGGAAGGATAGAACAGGGGGAGCAATAAAATGAAGTGTTTATTATAAATAAAAAAGGATTCTGTTAGGGCATCTATCAGTATGAGAGAAGAAGTTAAAATGTAATACAACAACTGAGAAACTGGAAGCTCTTTTTTATGGATATGGGTTGTAAGATACAAGCAGTGAAAAAGTGTTTAGTGCCATTGATTGTTTTAAATAAAGGTCAGGCAATAATTAATAAAGAGTTGAAGGAATTTATTTGTGAGGGGAAGAGAGTGAAAGTGAAGGGGGGTAAGTTGATCCTTCCCATAGAACAAGATGCTTTATGGCTACTTGATTTGTATGGATATTTTAGAGCTACGCAGTTAAGGCTTATATACATAACACAAGGAGAAGGTTATAAATCAAAATGGAAAGGGATGATGATGAAGCAAGTAGGGGTATAGAAAATAAGCAAGATGGAGATGCAATTTACTGGAGAAAACTGACAAAAGGATAAAGGTACTAGGAGAAAGTAACTGGAGAGGGAAAGGTAATAGAATGGGATAAGACCAAGCAGAAGCTTGGACTGCAGGTTACAGATGTTCTTCCCTACCAACAATTGATATCGGAATGTAGGCAAAGAGAAAGGCAATTCTATATAGAAGGTGAGCTCAGGTAGAGATTTTAGTCGTGTCTAGAACAGAAGTTATTGTTAAGAAAGAGATGTAATTAATAGAGGCATATAAAATGTTGCATGAGAACTATAAAAATCAGAAAAGTTTAGAAAAGATTGGTAAGAGAGACTGGAAAAGCAATTCACAAAGGAACACTGGAAGCACATATTTATGACTCCCAAGTATGCAACAAAATATAGAAGATTTAGAATTTTTGCTTGAAAGTGTTTGCAAAAGTATTTTGTACCAAACTTCAGAGATTTTTTTTTCAGGTAGAAAGGAAGTCCTGGAAGTGTGATGGGAAAGAGAGAAGTAACTGGGAGCATTTTTTAGGAGTATAATGATTTTAAAACTTCCCTAAATAGTACTCTCTTAGAAATATCTGGGAAGAAAATGGCTATTAACTAAGGAAATACTTCTTTGGAGCTACTATATTGGATATTGGATCAGAATTGCCTAGACATATTAAGGCCTTACTAAGTTTAATGCAATTGAAAATGGAAATCAAAATCCAAACCAACTGAAATTGAACTATTGAATATTGTGAAAGTAGTAAAAGAACTGGAAGTGGGGTCTCTAGAAAGGGGAATTAGCAAATTACATAGAAATGACTGGAATTTGTGGGAATAATGCATGTAAAATAATGTCCAGGAGACGAAAGAGTGAGATTTAAGGGAAGGCAGAAATTCAGCAATTTATGTAATGTTGGAGTGAATGACAGCTGTATTAAATAAAGATGTCAGTATAGCAACAGAAGTTGAACAGATTGAAAACTCATAAGTAAGAATCACTCTTTTTTATTTCTTCAAGTCTTTTGAGTTTCTTTTACTATGACAGGAATGGACCCCATGCCTAAGTTAAAGTATAACTAAAGTTAATGAAATTAGTATTGTTTCAGTTTTTGATGTCAGCCAAAAGTGCTCATCGCAGCACCCGCAGTCTGCCCAGTAATGACTCCTTCTGCAATTTGTATGGAGTTACATGTGTTGGTAACATATCTAAATATGATTGTAGATTCTTTTTTATAAGACCCATTGCTTCTACTACTACTGGAACTGTCTGGGTATCTTTCTTCCACATTGCTCTCGTTTCTGGCTGCAAATCCTGATATTTTATGACTGTGTATCACTCTGTATGCTCAGGATGTAGCAATTTCAGTGATTAATGCTTCTGCTTTCCTTTCATGGACCACTATATCTGTTTTTCTCACTCTACCCTTTGAACTGTTAGTAATGGGTGATCCCATGTGATGTAGACTTCAAAATTTTCTATGATGTGTTATGGCTCATGTTTCTAGTGTTTTTTAGCTACTTCAACATTACAATGTTTGCACAATCCCCAGAACAACAATCTTGCCACATTATTATGCCTTTCAGTATACAATTCTGATGCCATTAATATGTCACAACCAGCAATGAGGTGTGTGACTGTTTCCAATTCTGTTTTACAAAACCTACATTTGTCTTTCTCCCACATGTTCAATGGACTTTGTAAACCAACGTGTACATTGCCCACTGTCATTAGCTGCCAATATTAACCTTTCATCTTTTGATTTGAATTTGCCTGTCCTTAACCATTTCTGCTTTTGAAAGTGATCAACATGAGGTTCTTCCAGGAGTTTTCTATACTTGCAACTATATTTATGCATTTTCCACATTTCTTGCCTTATCATCTGATTCTTCACCTTATATTCTTTCTTTTGTTTTTTGGCACATTCAGTTGGTGCCTGATTTTTATCTACTTTTGGTTTGATTTCCATTCCTGCTAAATGCCAATATACTTCTGCGAGACTGAGAAGGGAAGTCATCTTAGATTTATTCTCTTCATGTTTCAAAACTTTCACTAAGTTTTGGTTTTGTGAGGTCAGCAGATATGTCTACAGTTCCATGATTGCAGATCTATACATGTAATCAATTTCAAGGAGGGCCATACCTCCTTTGCAGTGGGGAATATATAATCTTGGTATGCACTCATTTTTATAGACCATTTGGTGAGCATGAAGCATCCTTCTTGTTTTCCTGTCTAATCTATCCAACACATTTTGGGGCCAGTCAAACACTCCAAAACTGTAAGTTAGGACAGGAAGAGCAAATTGGTTTATAGCTTGAATTTTGTTCCTAGATGTTAGTGCTGTTTTCAGGATTAATTTAAGTCTTCTACAGTATTCCTTACTAAGTTTTATTCACATTTGTTCATGTTTTACTGTTGAGCTTTCATCAATTCACAAATATTTATACACTCCTTCTTGCTCAAGTTCTTTTATAGCACATTCTTGTTCCAAACTGATCTGGTGTTGTCTCCAAACTGTCCAACCTGAGCTGACCCTCTAATATACTGATTCCTAATCATGTCCATCCTAGTCACACCCAGTGCAAATCTTAACATCTTTAACTCTGCCACATCCAGCTCTGACTCCTGCTTTTTCGTCAATGCTACCGTCTCAAACCCATATAACATAGCTGGTCTCACTACCCTCTTGTAGACCTTCCCTTTCACTCTTACTGGTACCTGTCTGTCACAAATGACTCCTGACACTCTTCTCCACCCACTCCATCCTGCCTGTACTCTCTTCTTCACCTCTCTTCCACACTCACCATTACTCTGAACTGTTGATCCCAAGTATTTAAACTCATCCACCTTCACCACCTCTACTCCCTTAATATGTCTATCTATCTCTATTAAATCAAGCAACCCTCCTCTTAGCTTTTTTTCTTCTAACTGAGGGCACATTTTTGTTTTCCATTTCCTGCGGGCATTCTATAGAAAGTTCTATAGCATTTTCTTGTTGCACATTCTCTTCAATTTCATCCTGTGTCATCCATTGCTTTTTTTTCCAAACAGATAAAACTTTCTTGGTCTGTATACTGTTTTTCACAAATCTGTCGCATTAATGAAAACAAATTTTTATTTGCGGCTTCTGACAGTTTTTTGTTGTGAAAGTATTCTTCTTTCCTCTAATTTCTGTCTTAATCATTTTGTATATCTTGTGTCTGGAAATTCTGTTTTTTTTTTTTGTTTCTTTCTTATCTTCAGTATTCCACTCTATCATCTTTTTGGCTCTTCTCCTATCAGTTTTTGAGATTTTTTTGTGGACTGCTACTTCCTTTTACAACTGGGGGGGGGGGCATCCTCCCCCTGGGCCTCACCTGCACCCATTGCGGGAATGTTTCCGTATTTTGAGGATTGTACACTGTCATTTTTTCCAGTCCTGGCACTGGTGTGCCTACCAGGATTGGGCACTTTTTTATCCTGGGTCTTGTACACCCAGCTATCTTTTTTTAATTTTGACCTACTTCTGTCCATGATATATGCTATATAAATACAGTCTATATATCAGTGTTGTCTTGGTGAGATTTTGTGAAAAACAGGGGCCACCTCATGAACATACTCACCAAGACTTGAGGATGAATTCAATTTCAGCAAAACTGCTCTCCTTTGCTTGCTGACTTATCATCTCTCCATTCAGACCTTCTTCAATTTCAGCAATTCTACTCTCCTAGTAACATTCAGACAGTAAGAATAGACAGATGTCTACTCAAGAGACTTGACTTACAAATAGTGTTAGTACAGAAACAGAGGAAGAAGAGAACTTTAGTTAAAACCTCCTGAACAAAGAACAGGTACAGTAGATAATAAATGCAGAACTCTGGCCATATTTCTATTAAAGGGGAATGGAATGCTGAAAAAAGGGAACCCTTATTTGTAACAACAGCAGATAATTCATGCAGAAGGCAGTGGCAGCTGGTGACTTCAAATCAAAGGGGGCTTCAGGAGATAGCCGAATGGGCGGAGTCAATGGGAAGGGGTGCGGACAACTAGAAAGGGGAGGAGCTATGCTCAAAACCACAAAAACTAAACAATTAAATATGCTGCCCTGGGTGCCAAACCCTCATTATGAGAGTCCAATCAAGATAAATGAAGTGTAAAAGAATAAAAATATTTCAAAGCATTGGCTGCTTGACAGCTTACTTAATATCTAGATGGAAACAAAAAGGTTGTGAGGCACGAAAAAATAAATTACTTTTTAAATACATTACTGGAATGCCAGTCAAAATCAAGTATAAGAAAAATAATGCAGCACTCAGCTCAAACCGCTTCTCCTTACACTGCATTATAATTCATATTCAGCTTTATTAAAGTACCAAGTAACATGCTATATACCCAAGCAGAGCTCCACGTGGTCCTGCAGAGGGGTCCTGGCAACAGAGAACTGAAAGAAGTGACCACTTTCCAGATTTAAGTATTTTTTGGCTTTTTTAATCTGCATTGTCCTCTCTGGCTTTCATTTAACTAGCTAAAACTGTTTATGTGTCTATCTGATGATTTCTAAAGTATCTGCACTTAAAAGTAGCTTTTTGGTCGACTCTGGTCGATTAATACTGTTTTTTTGTTAATTTAACTGCTGAGGCTGCTCACTAAAGTGTGCTAGCCTGTGTAAATCGATTTTACTGTTTGTTTAATTGCATTTCTGTGTGCTTTCTTGAAAAAACAAAAAACAAAAAAAAATACTCCTTGTTTTCCCGCCTTTGCTCGACTAGTCTAGACCAGTATACAGGCTTTGCTGTATTCTGGGCTGTGTGTAGTTCCTGTGTTGGCCATTGCCTTACTTGGATAGAAGGAAGTTTCTGAGCTCACCAGTGGGAGTGGGGAGCCTTGAGCAGCCTATCTGTCCCTGGGGGAAGTGACCTCAGCACTTGAGCTGTAAATTATTGGTTGCTTGGGACCATTTCTAGCTCTTTTCAAGTTCCCTGTATAAAAATCCGCCTCAGGGCATTTTTTTCTGGCTATATACCCAAGCAGAGCTCCACGTGGTCCTGCAGAGGGGTCCTGGCAACAGAGAACTGAAAGAAGCGACCACTTTCCAGATTTAAGTATTTTTTGGCTTTTTTTATCTGCATTGTCCTCTCTGGCTTTCATTTAACTAGCTAAAACTGTTTTTGTGTCTATCTGCTGATTTCTAAAGTATCTGCACTTAAAAGTAGCTTTTTGGTCGACTCTGGTCGATTAATACTGTTTTTTTGTTAATTTAACCACTGAGGCTGCTCACTAATGTGTGCTAGCCTGTGTAAATTTATTTTACTGTTTGTTTAATTGCATTTCTGTGTGCTTTCTTGAAAAAACAAAAAACAAAAAAAAATACTTGTTTTCCCGCCTTTGCTCGACTAGTCTAGACCAGTATACAGGCTTTGCTGTATTCTGGGCTGTGTGTAGTTCCTGTGTTGGCCATTGCCTTACTTGGATAGAAGGAAGTTTCTGAGCTCACCAGTGGGAGTGGGGAGCCTTGAGCAGCCTATCTGTCCCTGGGGAAAGTGACCTCAGCACTTGAGCTGTAAATTATTGGTTGCTTGGGACCATTTCTAGCTCTTTTCAAGTTCCCTGTATAAAAAATCTGCCTGGGCGTTTTTGCGCGGTTGGACGCATAGTGCAGCAGTGGTTATACAGGTTTAAACTATTTCTGGCTCCGCCAAGTCTACTCTTCAAATTTTCCCTTGGAAAGCTCTACTCAGTCTATTTAGCTGTATATATTAGCACTTGTTTTCGGGACTTCTATTCTTAGCAAGCACTCATACTAAAGTAAGCACTCTTATACTAAAGTAAGCACTACAGCCATCCACTACCCCCGTGAATACCCACTTCCTTTAAAGGCACAGCACTCCTTTTAATATTCTAGCATGTCGAGTGGTAGACCACTAGCATCCTCTCTTGTTCAGCTGGTTAATCTGGGAATCTTAAGACAATGTTACAATTGTCTCATGTACACAGACAACCCTCTCCTCCTTCCTACTAACACAAATACTTGTGAGAGAGATGCAACTATATAGCCAGACTGGAGGCTGAACTCTCTCAACTCAGGACTGGCAAGACCAGACAGGAGGAGAAGGCACCCACACCCGAAGCAAAACCAGTCACACATAAAACCACCACTACTACAAACCAAACACATAAGAACACAACGACATACTCGGAGGCTCTTATAAAAAACTTACCAAAATAACAGAGACCTCCAAAGCAGACACCCAGAAATACACCCTCACAAAACATAACACCTACAACACATACCTCAAGCAACAGGTGTGTCACACAATCACAGCCCCTAAGGCAAAACACTATGCCAGAGACATTAGTAATAGGTGACTCTATAGTCAGACACACCGACGTCCCACTTACCAGGCTGAATAAAGAGAGGGTAACGGTGAGCTGCCTATCGGGAGCTAGGATCCGCCACATTACACACGCACTCAGGTCACTCCAAAGCAAGTACAAGTATGATGCAGTCATTGTCCATGCTGGTGTGAATGACCTGAGACGTACCTCCCTGGACTACATGAAAAGAGACATTGAGGAGCTCTCCGATTATGTAGCCCAGACTGGTATGACCCTGACCCTGAGCAGCATCCTGCCTTCACCAAGAATGATGCCTCAGTACAAAGACAAAATGATTAGTTTTAACAATTGGCTTAATCACTGGTGTCATTCTAGGGGGATCCAATGTCTGTCAGCCTGGGATGACATGCTGGACAAGCCGCGTTGCTTCACAAGGGACGGCTTGCACCTGTCACCACTGGGCTTCCGGATACTGGCCAAGGCTCTTGCCACCCCCATAGTGCCTTTTTTAGGCAATGCTCAAAAGACAAATCAACCTCCGTAATAAACAAAAATGGAAAAAATTAAGGGTAATGCTGCTCAACGCCAGAAGTCTAAATCTCAAGATGCAGGCACTCGAAGCACTTCTCAGTATGGAGAACATCGATGTCTGCGCAGTAACTGAAACCTGGTTCAAGGCTCCTGAGAGCACTCCAGCACTACCAGGCTATACCTCATATCATGCTTTTTGGCCTCAAGTTCCAGGCCGAACCACAAAGGGAGGGGGAGTGTCCATTTTCATAAAGGACACCTACACCTCTCGATTGGTGGCTACCCAAGAAGCATCAGAAACCATACAAGTTTTACTCACCATAGGCAAAACTGCCATACAACTGGTCGCATGTTATAGAACACCCTCCCAATCCCAGGAATCCCATCAAGCATTCCTGAAGACACTGGAGGATATGAATGTCACACCAAACACCATCATATTGGGTGACTTCAACTACCCCAACATAGACTGGGCCCACTATTCTAGCCCTAACACCCTAGCCCAAAGATTCTTAGAATTCATTAATTTGAATGCTATGGAGCAACTGGTCACTTCTCCTATGAGGGGAGATAATATACTTGACCTGGTTATCACAAACATGGGGCCCAAATGCTCCGCACCGGATGTAAACCCCTCACTAGTAAGATCTGACCATAAATTGATCATGTTGGATGTACATATCCCACCCCCACCCCCAGAACAAAAGACTACAGTGAAACACTTTTCAAAAGCTGACTTTACGCTCCTTAAGTCAGAAATGTTATCCTTTAAGTCTACTGGGTTAATGGAAAC
Source organism: Protopterus annectens (assembly GCF_019279795.1). Lineage (NCBI taxonomy): Eukaryota > Metazoa > Chordata > Ceratodontiformes > Protopteridae > Protopterus > Protopterus annectens. The sequence continues at coordinate 1,426,747,009 of NC_056746.1, read as the reverse complement.
CACTTCCCAAAATGCTGAATCCTACACAAAAGCCTTCTACGGACATCTCCAAGAATGCATGGATCAAGCAATCCCAACTAAAACCAAAACCCTCTCCACCAAGGGAAGACGCTCGGTTTGGTGGACCCCGGCTATAAACAAACTGTACAACAAAAGAAGGAAGCTACTGCAGGACAAAGCCAAATCCCACAAGGAAAAGGCTTCCCTGATCAGCACAAGTAAAAAACTACGTTCTCTCATAAAAACATCTAAGGCCAGCTTTGAGAGAAAGATTGTCAAGGATACCAAGGACAATCACAAGGCCTTCTTCAGTTATGTCAGAACCTTGGGAGGAAATTCTCAGATATGCTCTGAGTTGGTACACAACGACAAAAAATTCACTGACCCTACTGACATTGCCAATATTCTGGCAGATAGGTTAAATGCAAATTTCTCCCCTCCCTCACCCCCGAAAGGTGAAATTATTATCCCTGCTGAATGTAACCTACCTGTCATCTCAGACGTACAGGTAAAATCAGTACTCAACAAAGCAAAAAACACAGCATCTATGGGACCTGATGGTATCCCCGGTTGTGTGTTACGTGAACTTCAAGATGAACTAAACCCGCACCTAAAAACGCTATTCAATCTTAGCCTCACTACAGGATATGTACCGGAACACTGGCGCACAGCAACAGTGGTCCCACTCCACAAAGGGGGAAATTCCACTGACCCTGGTAACTACCGACCCATAAGTCTGACCAGCCTGGTCTGCAAGGCTATGGAAAGAATCATCATGGAACTCATAAATGGCGACACTGGGGATCTGGAGACCCTTGATCCCACCCAGTTTGGTTTTGTAAAAGGCAGATCCTGCCTCTTAAACCTGGTTGACTTCTTCGAGTCAGTCACTAGTGCCATTGACGAGGGCAAGGCTGTCCACACTGCCTACTTGGACTTGGCTAAAGCCTTTGACACAATACCACACTCTGGCATCATAGACAAGCTCAGCAGCCTAAATGTAAATCCATATGTCACAAGATGGGTAGCAAATTACCGCCCCATCAGTTTGACAAGCTTGATCTGCAAAGCTATGGAGAGGATCATAATGGAACTCATAAATAAAGACATAGGAGACTTGCAGACCTTGGATCCGACCCAGTTTGGCTTTGTCAAGGGCAGATCATGCCTTTTAAACCTGGTTGACTTTTTCGAAACAGTCACCAAGGCCATTGATGAGGGAAAGGCAGTCCACACAGCCTACCTCGACCTGGCAAAGGCTTTCGACACAATACCCCACTCAGGTATCATTGAAAAACTCATCAGCTTAAATGTAAACCCATATGTGACAAGATGGGTTGCAAATTGGCTAAGTGACAGAACCCACAGGGTCAGAGTTGCTGGCGCCATGTCAGACTCAAAGCCTGTCACAAGTGGTGTCCCACAGGGCTCAGTCCTGGGCCCTCTCCTGTTCGGCATCTACTTTTCAGAAGTACAAGCAAACACAGGAGGATTATGGCTGACAAAATTTGCAGATGACTGCAAACTGGGCGCCATAGTTGAGAACACATCTGACACAGATATCCTTCAAAAGGGTCTTATAGAAACGGAAAACTGGTGCCAGAGCCATGGCCTAAAGTTAAACGCCAAAAAATGCATAGTCATACCCTTCGGGAAAAACAAGGTTACCCCTAGCTACCATATAGGCGGCAACCCACTAAGCACAGAAGAGGTTATCAGGGACCTGGGCACCCAGGTTGACAGTAACCTTTCATTTGACACTCACGTCGCCAAAGTAGTTAGGAAGACCTTCTACATTGCCCACCTGATCATGAAGGGATTCACATCTAGATCAAGGGAAGTCATCGTCCCCCTGTACTCATCACTCATCAGACCAATGATTGAGTACAATGCCCCATTCGGAATGTATCTGACACGACACCTGCAGCAGTTGGAAAGGCCCCAAAAGTTCTTCACCAAAAGGATAAAGGGTCTCAAAAATATGTCCTATGCTGCCCGACTGAAGGAACTTCAGCTCTATTCAGTCGCTTACCGTCTGCTCAGAGGTGACCTGTGCCTGACATACAAGGCCATGTCCAACCCAGAATTGATGAACATGCTTCACCTCAAAAAATCCAGATCCCTCAGAACTACAAGGGCGAGAGACCTAAACCTTGACACGGTTATTAATAGGACATGCTGGAGGGACAGATTCATCACCCAGAGACTCCCTATGCTGTGGAACAAAATCCCGGTACATGTGAGGCAGAGCACCTCGCTGGCTTTGTTCAAGAGAAATCTTGACCAATGGATGGGAGATCGCAGATATACCCCAGGGATTATCTCAGTGTCACTGCTTGACAGAGGCACAGCAAAATAATGGGCATAGTATCCTCCAAACTAAAGGGGTGGCGAAAGCCACAAAACTCTGGGCTAGGCTTATAAATGCCCTTGGGCAGATAGCCTAGTATGAACCTATGAACCTATGAACCGATAAAAAACAGAACCCATAAGGTCAAAATTGCTGGAGCCATGTCAGACTCAAAACCAGTCACAAGTGGTGTCCCACATGGCTCAGTCCTGGGACCGCTCTTATTCGGCATTTACTTCTCAGATGTGAAAGCAAATATGGGAGGATTATGGCTGACAAAGTTTGCAGATGACTGCAAACTGGGTGCCATAGTCGATTCACCTGCTGACACACACATCCTACAGAAAGGTCTCACTGAAACGGACAACTGGTGCCAGAATCATGGCCTCAAACTTAATGCCAAAAAATGTATAGTCATCCCCTTTGGGAAAAACAAAGTACCCACAAATTATCACATAGACAATAACCCACTGAGTACGGAAGAAGTAATCAGAGACCTGGGGACCCAAGTTGATAGTGACCTCTCCTTTGACAACCATGTTGCCAAAGTGGTCAGAAAGACTTTCTACCTTGCCCATCTCATCATGAAGGGATTCTCATCCAGATCAAAGGAGGTCATTGCACCTCTATATTCCTCCCTTATCAGGCCCATGATTGAATATAATGCTCCATTTGGGATGTACCTCACCCGGCACATACAACAACTGGAAAGACCCCAGAAGTACCTCACCAAGAGGATCATGGGACTCAAACATATGTCTTATCCAGCTAGATTAAAGAAACTCCAGCTCTATTCAGTAGCATACCGCCTGCTCAGAGGTGATTTGTGCCTAACATATAAGGCCATGTCCAACCAAGAACTGATGGACATGCTCCATCTCAAAAATTCCAAATCCACCAGAACCATGCGAGCTAAGGATTTCAACCTCTGCACAAATATAAATAAGACATGCTGGAGGGATAGATTCATAACACAGAGGTTACCCGTACTCTGGAACAAAATCCCAGTTCATGTGAGACAGAGCCCTTCATTGGCACTGTTCAAGAAAAATCTCGATGCATGGATGGGAGATCGTAAGTTTACCCCGGGAGTCACCTCAGTGTCACTACTAGACAGAGGTATAGTATACTAAATAATGGGGTCCCACATGTGTCACTACTAGAGAGGCGCAGCTATATAATACGGGGTGGCGAAAGCCACATCACTATTGGCTAGGCTTGTAAATGCCCCAGGGCAGATAGCCTAGTACACTACTATGAAACTACTAAGTAGCAATCTCTGTGATACCCCCAGTTGTAAAAATGTTTATACAAAAAAGACCTGCTGTCTGACAACTATCTACTTGTTTCATGGGGAAAACATGATCAAAGTAAAAAATGAAAAGCAAACAAGCTCAAGATACATTGCTTAAAGGATTACTGTACAGGTTATGGACCACATATGAATGGCATTCTGTTTAGTTTACGGGTAAAGCCCTCAGAGATCACTGGAAGTCTCCAACAAGTGTAATGAGCTTCTTAAAATAAATGTAATCCTGTCCTTTATTACAAATAATGTCATATGCATTTCAATATCCAATGCTTATATATTATCTAGTTCAGTATTCTCTGCATGGCAACAACAGAAAGGCTTCAATGTTGGCAATTATTTAACAGTATGCTTATTAAAGCTTACTTGCATGTTATGATCTCAGACAAGCTTACCTGATGGTCATTAAAGCATTGCTACTTAAAACACAGAGCAACAGGCACTTTGAGTAATAAGCATAAATCAACTGTACAAAAATATGACAGAAACCAGACCATTCTGCAAAATCAAGAACAGATGAAAAGCCACTGTAGTACTTGTGTCTACCTTGGATGAGGGATACCCTGCACATTTACACTGCATGGGGGGATACCCTGCACATTTACACTGCACAACTGCTCCTTGCCTTGCTTGGACAGATCCAGAGTCACTACATGGGGGAGTGGGGTGCAACAAGTATGTCACAATTTGAAATGTCTCTGGCTGACTGATAGCCCTGACACATTTGTCATACCTCACCATCAGAGCAAAGCCATACACAGAAGTGGGACAAAGGCCCAAAAATAAGGACAATTTTTAAATTTTGCTCTTATAAACTTAGAAAGATAATAGAATAGTAGGTCGTGTATTAGAATTAATTTTCTGAAGGATATGAAATCTGAAACTCAAATGTCTGTCATTTTCTAACTTCAGTCTTTAATGATTTACCACTAATTTGCCAAAAAACAATTTTATGAAAAATGGACCAAAAATGTGATGCAAAAATATAAAATAGCCACACAATACAACTGGGAACCTGTCAAAGAAGGGACTTTTTTAATAATAGTGCTAACTTGAGCAGCTGACAAAATAAAAGAATCTACATACATTTCTGAAATAAAAGTAATCTATAACTCTGATTATTACAGTTATTTCTAAATTGTAAACCCTCCATGTTTTCTTCCAAAATTGATATTTTGCGGAGGGATTATTAGGGGAAGAGCAACATTTTGAGCCAAATTTGGGGACAGTTGAGAGGTTTGGCTATGCCTAATTCTATAAAGCAATTTGTATGTAACCATTGCACAGACCCACCTGCTTTCCACCCTTTTTTATGCTTCAGCTATATATACTACCTTATCTAAAACCAACATTACCAAACTCTCTACCTGCTATAATAATATAGCCAGATTCATAAATGCTACTCCCCATAGAACTCACCACTGTCAAAACCTCAAACAACTAAATTGGCTAGAGCTAAACAACCACCTACTCTACCAACAATTACTTGTCATTCATAAGACCCTTCACTTCCCTGATAATACTCCTAGCCTGGCTAAACTGATTTCTCCTTATAAAAACCTAGCCACACTTCACTCTGCCAATAAATTCCTAGTATCTACAACTAAACTAAATCATACAATAAAGCTGGGGATGCGTTATTTTCAAATTCTATAGGTAAACACTGGAATATACTCCCTCAAGAAATAGCTACTCAAGAGTCTACCTCTCTATTCAAAAGACATATCAAAGAACATCTTAAAACTCAATGGCTATGTCCTTGTACTAATCCCGACTGGAAGTAAGTCTCAATACACCTTATTTGTCTTCCTGTCCCATTACTGAGCTCCTATCTGACGCTTTCTAGTGCTGAGAGTTGCATCTCAAAAGTATGCCTTCTATTATTTTAAACTTCAGTATCTTCTTTTTTATTTTTAATTTGTGTAACTTGACTTATAAGTATTTACATCATTTTTGTAATTCTCTCTTGTACCTTGTATATATTTATGAATAAGAATTTTTTTCTTTGTTAAATATCATTGTTATTTTTACCTGTACTGGAGCTTTTCTCCCCGGGCCTCTGCTGTAAACGGATATACGTCCAGTTAGACTAGCCCGGTCAACAAATGTAAAATAAAAATAAATAAATAAAATGTACCTCTCAACCTGCTAATGCAATAAATCTGGACAAGGCCAAATATATTGGGGGAACAAACGGTACTAAAAATTGCTCTTGTATAAACTGAGACAGTTGATAGAACAGGTCTTGTGTCATTGGTGACTTAATTCCTAAATGATTTTCCAGAAAAAACACAAATATTATGAAGAACAAACCAAAAATAAGAAGCAAAAATTTATTCATTCTGTGAAAATCTGGACAGTTGGGAGGTATAGTTCAGCTGGGGCTGTCTTAGAGTTTGCCGCCCTTCCCCCTCACAAAATCATGGTCGAATGGAGCCCTCCCCCCTGCAGCCATTCCAATGATCCATTACTTGGCTATATCACTCCATTTACCATAAACATTAATGCGCATACTGCTTTACTTCTATGATGATCTGGATTTCATTTGAAAGTTTTATTTTGCATTTTACAGCACAAACACTAAGATATCTGCTAAACAAAGCAACGCAGTCTCACAATGAAAACAGGCTTAGCATTAAAAACTTCTCTGCCCTTGAAACGCACATTCAGTGAAACAGCATTGAAACCCACATTCAAAGAAAATACATTTTGCCAGTGACAGATAAAGATTAACTTTGGGCTGTTTTCAAATCATAGGCCCCTTGCACATGAAACACATCTGCTCTTTGATACACCTTCCTGATTCTACCAAATTATATTCCTTGTACAATACAGTACAGTTGTTAGACGGCATTTCCAGTAAACAATGAAACAAAATGCATGCACCAATGACAAAACTACCCAATTCAGAACCTTGTTAGATCTGGATTCAACTTTTTCATTTCAAGCTGCATTCTGAGATTATCTGGGGTTAGAATGAGTTGCTTTGCTGCATTCTGTTTTCTCTTAGCTGCTACCTGATTGTCTCTAGGTTCAAAGGACTACAACTTAGCTGCACCCAATGTGGCTATCATCTTTTTTAAAACACCTTTACTGAATTATCACTTGTTACATAGGTACATTTACATTTATATTAAAGTAATCAAACTGTATTAACAAGTTCATGCTTACAAAAATTATACTTCACATATATTGCTATGTATCATATAACCTAAGCAGCAATGCATAAATTATTAAATTCCTGCCGTTTTATTTAAACAAGAAACATCTTTAGGCTCATAGGTTAAGACAAGGCTAACTGCCCATGTGGGCCATTTTAAGCTTAGCCATTTAAACCATGTGAGAATCAAACCCTGCACCTTGTGTTTATAAAGTAAACACCTTAACCATTATGCCAACCTCCCCCTTTACTAAAATATTATAGGTTCATAGGTTAGTACTAGGCTAACTGCCCTTGCGAGCCATTTTAAGCCTAGCAAATCATCCCTTATGAGACTCAAACCCTGCACCTTGGGGTTTGTAAGTCAAACACCTTAACCATTAGGCCACCCTCCTAACATTACTTAAAAACATAGGCAAGGTGGCTATCCTCTTCATTTTTATTATACCATCATCATTCAAACTTTCATTAGTCAGCTGTAACACTAACATTTTTCCTTAAGCTTGGCTTCAAGGTGCACAGGAGTAAAGTTCACATTCATTCATAGCTGTCCTTAACATTTATTCACTTTTTTATGAATATAGCCAAGATTTTAGTCAGATGTATTCCAAACTGTCTGCCATATATAAAACAAGCAAACAACACCTTCATTCATACACATCCATAATCCAGCTCAGTCCCTCATAGATACAGCAGAGGAGTCAGTGCCATAGCTAAAGTGGGGCAAAGGGGGTAGGTTACCCTGGGCACCAGCTGTCCGGGTGAATGTTCTGTAATGCTGATCAGACACCATTCATTAGGATTGGCATGCCAGAAAGTAGTGCTATGTAACTTCTGCAATAGCAGTTCATAGTCTGTTTTGTTTTCATATGTTTAGTTTATTTCTTTTTGATCTTTGGTCTTGGAGAAACCATAACAATTGTAAACTTGCTGTTAGTCTTGTGATATATTTATTTTTAGCAATTTGAGTTGCTAAAAACAAATGCATTGCAAGAGTCACAATAGTTTGTGGTCTTTTTACTAAAAGGAAAGGGTGATCAAAGTAACTTTATGTCAGTATGTTTGTTTCAGAGGAAAATTGTGTGTATGAGTTTCCCAGGTCATTCAAGGTTGTTATCACTGCAACATACTTCTGTTTTTACTTTGAAGCTTTTATGTTTGCCTTATAAAATAAATGCTGGTTATCTCAAATTATATTTCAGCAAGTCTGAAGAATGCAAGATTTCAATCACTGCCTTCCTTGTTATAGTACTGAAAGGCTATAGCCACAAGGCTATAATATACTTAGGCTTGACCGTACTAAACGAAAGGGTGGTGGAGTAGCAATACTGTTTAAGAATCATCTTAATATCTCTACCCTTTCAGCCTGTCCAACCCAAGATAGTAAGGTGGAAGCCATCATCACGAAACTTCAACTTAATGCTAAGAAAGCCCTTTATATCATCTGCTTAAACATACCTCCTGGAAACAACATACCAGTTGTAGAAGACTTTCTCAGTTGGGTTTCCATCAACTACCCCCAAGAAACTATAATTCTTGGCGACTTAAATATCGACTGGAATACTATTAATACTGACAATCCCACCTCTCACATTAACCTAGATGGTTTTACCCAAACCAATACCTCTACTACAAGGCTTAATAAGTTAAACAGGAAACAGACTATTTTAGACTGGATTCTTATAAACAAAGTTAACATCACATATAACGTTGGGACTATGCCTGATGACCTCAGTGATCATTGCTTAACTTACATTACAAGAGAGAAGACTGATTATCTTCACCTCCCTAATATAAGAAAAATACGTTCTACTAAACACTTTAAAATCGACCTATTTCAAAACAAACTCAGAGCTTGTAACTGGAACCCCTTAATGACTCTTCCACTCAATGAAGCAGTATTATTCTTTAATTCTACTTTCCTTTCTATTTTGGACAAACATGCTCCTGAGCGTACTATTAGAATGAAATCTAATACAGCCCCTTGGCTCTCAAATGAAACTAAAAACCTCATCCTCTCTAAAAATAAGATTTGGAATAAATGGAGGTCCCATAGAATCAGCTCTGATTTTCTCCACTTTCGCCAACTTAGAAATCTTACCAAGAAAGCTATTCTCACCGATAAAAGAAAATTCTACTGCAACCTACAAGAAACCAACTTAAATAAACCCAAGCAATTTTGGTCCTCAATCAATAGACTCCTTTCACCAGGAACAGCCAAAACTCCCTCTCCACTAAATGCTGACCCAGACACCCCTCTTCAAACTGCAAATGCTTTTAACTCATTCTTTTCTGAAACTATTCAATCTCTCACTAGACAATTAAACACTAATAACTTATATCCTCCTAATAATCAAGTAAACTCTACCTACAACTTCTCTCTAAAACCCATCTCTACCTCTTTCATTTTCAAACTTATTCTCAAACTGAAACCTTGTACCCCCTCTGCTGACAAGCTCCCTTCCCTTTTTCTGCAAAAGGCAGCCAAAGAAATTGCTTACCCTATTACTATACTCATAAATAGGACCATCCAAGAGGGAACCATCCCTCATATCTGGAAAATCTCTCATATAATCCCACTACACAAAGGCGGTAACTCTATTGACTATTCCAACTTCAGACCTATTGCTCTTCTCTCTCCATTAGCAAAAATTATGGAAAAATGTATTCATCAGCAACTTGTACAGTACCTCTCTCTTCACAATATTTTAGCTAACTGTCAACATGGCTTTAGACCTCACCATAGCACCACCACTGCCCTCCTTTCCTTTGTAGATACCATTAACAGCAATCACAACAATAATCTATTCTCTTCATTGACCTTTCTAAAGCTTTTGACATGGTCAACCACTCTTCTGTAATTAGCATTCTTGAATCCCTCTCATTTGATAGCCTTGCCATCAAATGGTTTACATCATACCTCAGTAACAGACAACAAGCCATTCTTTGGGAAAACCACATCTCCTCCTTACTACCCATTGCCATTGGAGTCCCTCAGGGCTCCATTCTTTGTCCTATCCTCTTCTCCCTCTATATTAATGATCTCCACTCTGTAATTCCTCAAGCTACCTGCATTCAATACGCAGACGACTCCACTATCATTTGTTCAGCATCCTCCTCTTCAGATCTAATCTCACTGACTCAAACTATGTTCAACACAGTAGAAACATGGTTTACTAGACGGTACCTACTTCTCAATGCTAAAAAAAACAAACTTCTCCTCTTCACCCCCACCACTCGTACCTCTCCACTAAACTTCTCCATCTCCTCAAACAACAACACTATCATCTCTCCTGACTCCACAACTAAACTACTAGGAATAACCATTGATAACAATCTCTCTTTTGACCAACACATCAACAACACCATCAAATCAGTTAACAGAAAAATAGGATCATTATACCGTATTAAACCATTTCTCACCCCATCTACTAGAGCTACTATTGCTCACTCCCACCTTATATCTACTCTCTTTTATGCCTCTCCTATCTTCACCAACCTCAAGAAAACTAACCTAAACAAACTAGCAACTTGCTACAATAACATTGCCCGCTTCGCCACTGGTAACCCTTTTAGAACCCATCACTGCCTCAATTTGAAACACTTAGGCTGGCTGGAACTACAAAACTATCTTATTATCTCACAACTTACGATTGCCCACAAATTACTGTACCAACCTAGTAACACCCCTATACTATCACAACTTTTACTCCCTTATAACAATCTCACCTCTCTTCGTTCCTCTTGTAAACCTATGACCAAATCCATAAAGGCCCACAACATAGCTGGTGACTCTCTTTTCACCAATACTGTAGGCAGAATATGGAATTTGCTGCCCAAGGAGTTAACTCTAATCTCATCCTTACCTCTCTTCAAACAACAAATCAAACTGTATTTCCAAAACCACTGGCTTTGTTCTTGTAGTACTCCAGGCTAACTTCCCTCTCCCCACCCTCTCTTTACCTTTAACCCCTCATTTTGCTTAAAAACTAGCTTCTACCCTGTTTCTTTTCCCTTGCTGTCCTTCTATGCTCTGACCTACTTCTCCCATCTCTCCCACCTCCTCTTGACTGTCTTCCTTTCTTTTCCTCTCTTCACTTCCTGACTCCTGCCTCTTCCCTACTATTTTATCTTTCATACTCCTTCTACTTCTCTACCTTTCTGAGCTTTAACTGTTATCTATATGGCTGATGCCTTATTGCATAACCTTTATGTATTAGTTAAAATTGCTTTGAAACCGACAGAACATTGTGTATGAGTTTAAACTGTTTGAGTTTCTTAAATGTATGTTGATTTTATTAACAAGATGATTTATATTTCTATTTTTATTGTATGTCTTTATTAACAACTTGTCTGTCTGCCTTTATTATGTTATGTGTGGAGCTTTTCTCCCCGGGCCCCTACTGAAAATGGACATATATCCAGCTAGACTAGCCCGGTCAACAAATGTAAAATAAAAATAAAGTGTTTCCCAATTAATTTTGCTTGATGGAAAACATGGCTGAGCTTTTTTTTTAATCTGTCTGTATATTAGACCTGCTTGTAGAGAACTTTATCATCAAAAGGTTATATATTTTTAAGTTACTTTTTCTGCTGAGGATTCTAATAATTAATATTTTTCATGCCTGTTTTACTTGCCATTATCTTGACAGATCATTTTATCTGTCAGTAAACAGGGCTGGTGGCAGTTTTTTATTTATCTGTGTGAGACTTATTTGAAGAAAATGCTATTGTCAGAAGGCTATATTAGTTTTTTTATTTAAAGTTACCTAGACTCCTTCAGGATTTCAGAACTTGAATATTTGGCCATGTGTCTTTTTTCCTTCATTTGTTTTCACTCAGGAAAGCAGATTCAAACTTCAGTATTTTAAAACGGTTCTGCAGCATGCCATTGCAATGTTAACAGTATGACTTCACTTTGCATAAAGGAACTGATAGACAAGTTATTTTTTCTGTGCTTGTTGTGGTGTTGTTTGTGCTTTAAAACATGTCATTGGGAAGTACAATTAAGAGTGAAATCTAAGAAGAGTGGCTAATAAAATCAAACTGTAGTGATGCCCAGAGTCGCTAATTCTAGGTTTTCCTTGTCACCACTGTAAAAGCTGAAGTTTCTGAAATTGTAAACTACCTAGGGTCATTGACTTGTAGCTCAGAGCCATGGGATTAAGTGAACTGTAATAGCTCCACCATTGACTTCATTTGATTGGATCCTTCTCTAACTCATCTGTTGTAGCCTGCACAGAAGTGTGCCCATCCAGGATATTTTATTTAAAAAACTCTGAGAAGCATGAAAAGCCCTGAACTGTGAGAAAAAAAGCTTTTCATCAAAACAAAAAAAAAAAAAAAAAAAAAGGAAGAAGGAAAAAAAGCTGTGCTGAGCTGCACTCCACTCACTGCTGTCATTGGACTCGCTCTATAGTGACTTGTCTGAACAAGAGCTTTTGGCCCTGTAAGAGGCCTGTAAAATCAGTACAGCCTTACAAATCCAGGTTTGATGGTCAAATAACCCATGTCAAGAGCAAATAGAAACACCTTGAGCCACAGTACACGCCTGACCAAATAACTAGATATTTTCCTCTGCTTCAGTACTAAGTGCACTCAAGTGTTATCCTAACAAACTGAGCAGTTATTGCCACCTCTGCTACCTTAGTTATTCTTGTTGAAACCACAGACCAGCACTTCCCCACAATGTCTGCAGCCAGCCTGATTGAGATGAGAATCTTGAATTACTCAAAACAGGATAACACACTGTCTGGCAGATGTACATATAAAATGTCCTTGGAGAGAAAAATTTCATACACAGTAAATTGAGACGCCAAATTTTCAGTAGCACACCACATACCACACATCACCAGGACCATCACAACATGCATAATCCATCATATGCTGAGGTTCTAGAGATTAACGTGCCCAAACCTCAAAGGCATCCAAGATACAAGACAGGCACAAAGCACATTCAACATATTAAGCCCACTTCCTCAAATACCACAGAGTCTAAAAGTCAAGGCTGCTGAGCCAGTAAGGTTATAAGAAACTCCATTGTAAGACATACAGATGTACCTCTTACCAGGCTGAGCAAGGAAAGAGTGATGGTTAGATGCTTGTTTGGTGCCAGAATCCGTCAGATTGCACATGCAGTCAAGTCCTTGAACAACAAGTTTCAGTGACTTGAAATGGACCTCCCTAGACTATATGAAGAGAGACATGATGGACCTGTCAGACTATGAGCATAGCATTAAACAGCATTCTACTTTATCCAAGGATGATACTGCAATATGAGCAAAAATATAATTCACTTCAGTAATTGGCTTAGTTTATGGTGTAATTTGAAGGGGGGTCCAATATTTACCACTGTGGGAGGATCTGCTTGACATACTAAGTTGCATCACAGGTATGGCCTGCGTCTGTCCCCTCTAGGGTTTTGATTATTAGCAAAGACAGTGTCCACCCCAATAGTGCCTTTTTAGGAGATGCCAAAGTGATAACCTTGCCCTCATAACAGAGCAAGCAAAAGAAGTATGAAGCTGTTACTGATCTGTGTAGGAGCCTAACCAAGAATCCACACACCCGAGAAGGCCTCCTCAGTGCCTAACCAAGAAACCCCATGCCTGAGAAGGCCTCCTTAGTGCCTAACCAAGAAACCCCATGCCCAATTAGGCCTCCTCAGTGCTAGGAGCCTAACCAAGAAACCCAACGCCAGAGAAGGCCTCCTCAGTGCCTAACCAAGAAACCACACGCCCGAGAAGGCTTCCTCAGTGCTAGGAGCCTAAACAAGAAACCCCACGCCTGAGAAGGCCTCCTCAGTGCCTAACCAAGAAACCCCATGCCCGAGAAGGCCTCCTCAGTGCTAGGAGCCTAACCAAGAAACCCCATGCCCGAGAAGGCCTCCTCAGTGCTAGGAGCCTAACCAAGAAACCCCATGCCCGAGAAGGCCTCCTCAGTGCTAGGAGCCTAACCAAGAAACCCCACACCCGAGAAGGCCTCCTCAGTGCTAGAAGCCTAACCAAGAAACCCCGCACCTGAGAAGACCTCCTCAGCCAGAAGGATGAAACCCTACACCCGAGAAGGCCTTCTCAGCCAGAAGGATGCAGATATCTGTGAGTGAAGCTATTACTGATCCATGCTAGGCACCTAACCAAGAAACACCACACCCGAGAAGGCATCCTCAGCCAGAAGGATGCATTTATCTGATCAGTGCTAGGCACCTAACCAAGAAACCCCACACCCGAGAAGGCTCCTCAGCCAGAAGGATGCAGATATCTGTGACATGCTTTAAAACAAAGGAGACCACTCTTACTGTCCAGGGCTATAACTCCTCCCACATGTTTACGCCAGCTACTGTGTAGGAGGGGAAAAAGGTGGAGGTGTCTCAACTGTCATTCAAAACAGACTCGTATCAAGGCCAGTAAAGCAGCATGATTCACTAGAGCCTCGATATGACCAAAAACCATCAGAAAGATCCTGTATCATATGTTAGCTAGCTATACAACTCCCTTTATGAAACAAGAAATCCACAAGGCCTGTTTACAGGAACTAGAATCATTGAGTATTCAACCCACTACCATTTTCTTAGGTGATCTAAACCAGTGGTCTCCAACTTTTTTTGCACCACGGACCAGTTTCATGTAAGACAATTTTCCACGGACCGACCATCACACCAGCATAGTAAGTAAGCAATAATGCCTGACAGGGTGTGTGCTAATTTGTAATCAACACCCACCCGTCAGTGTTATGAGGCATAATGCTGCAGGTGAAAGAACTCTACACCCCTGAAACAACATTAATTACACATTATACAATGACCCCCCCATTAATATTCCAAAACATGCACGCTGATTGGTCACACGTTGTAAATCAGAGTTACAGTAATGGAAAAAGGACCGGTCGCCTGGACTTTTTCCATTAGTATAACTCTTTTTTTTTTTTTTTACAGCAATGGAGAACACAAGATCTCCGTTGCTTTTTACAACCTGTCTCGCTATGTTAAACAAGTTTAACATAGTGAGACAGCTTTTAAAAAAAGAAATGGAGCATCTCCGTTGCTTTTTTAAAGCTGTCTCGCTATGTTAAACCCATTTAACATAGTGAGACATTTTAAAAAGCAACGGAGATCTTGCTTTCTCCGTTGCTTTTTTCAAAACTGTCTTGCTATGTTAAATGGGTTTAACCTAGCGAGACAGCTTTTAAAAAAGCAACGGAGATTCTCCGTTGCTTTTTATAAAGCTGTCTCGCTATGTTAAACTCGTTTAACATAGTGAGGTTGTAAAAAGCAACGGAGATCTTGCTTTCTCCGTTGCTTTTGCCCACAGCTCTGATGTACTGTGTTAGTATACACATGCGCAGTACATCAAAACTGCCACAGAATACCAGACAGCTGCAGAAGGGCAGCAAGGAGGCATTATACAATGCCATTATTTAAGAAAAATAATTATTTTTTTCGTAAATAATGTCATTGTATAATAGCAATAACCCAATTCTGGGTGTGGGTAATGCTGGATTTACCCACAGTTGGCTTTGTTTGGCCACTCGGGCTTTGCCCTCGTGACCAAACCATACCAACTGTGGGTAAATCCAGCATTATCCACACCCAGGCGTGGGTTATTACTATAATAACACACCCTGGAGGGCATTATTGCGCTTAGAGAGTGGGCTCTCTGTAAAATTGCTGTACTGTACTTATTTAAGTATTATATTATTTTTTTTCTATATTTTTGATGTAAAATAGCTCCTCCTCCTAATGTTTCAGACTTGCTAATGGTGTTGGAGGAAGCATTTTACATCCAAAATATAACACTTAAAAAATATCCAGGCATTTACTTTATTTTTGGTCCCTTATTCCAAAAACATTTGGTTTGTTGCCAGTCATTAGGGAGTGTGGTTACTAAATAATGGCATACATTTGAGTTTCAGACTATTACTTTCTTTAAAAAAATTCATAGTAACACAAATCCTTTTATTTAAGCAAGTTTGTAATTTTATAAGAGCAGTAATTAAAATCTGTTAGTATTTTTGAGCCTTTGTTCCCTCTTTATTTTAGGGTTTATCCAGATTTCTTCAGCTGAAAGGTCCAGAGATATGCAAACCACTTTACTATCGCTCTCACTCACTCTCTCACACACACTTCTGTTTAAATTGTATGCTAATACAAATTCTAATAATCAACTAAAATATGTTCCTATTTTGAGTGTTTGTCCACCATTTATTTTAGGCTTATCCAGCTATCTTGAGCTAAGAGTCAGCAAAGCATACCTTTTAACTGTCCAGATTTTTGTCTTGTATTTTTGGTCCCATCCTCATAAAATGTGCAGTTTTCTGGCAAATGACTGACGATTGAAGTCATTAAATAATAAAAGGCATTTGCGTTTCAGATTTCATATTGTTCAGATAATACATGCTAATGGAAACCCTGTTGTTCTAGTACATTTCTAAGTTTATAATAGCAATATTTAAAATATGTCCTTATTTTTGGTCATTTCTACCCCATTATTTGTGGCTCTGTCCAGATGTCTTGTGCGTAGAGGTTTAGAGGTATAGTCAATAAGTACCCAAACTCTTAACTGCTGCTGCCAGGAATCACTCTCACTCTTCAGTCTCTGTCTGTCTTACACACACACACACACACACACACACACACATACTTTTTTTTGGTTTAATTTATTTTTATTTTACATTTGCTAAACAGCATCAATCTCACTGTTCACTCTCTATCATGCACACACATACGCAGTCTCTTCTGCTTTCACACTCATACATTCTACTTTCATGCACTCATTCACTCACACACACACACACACACACACACACACACACACACTTTTTTTCTGAACAGTCAAGAACCTAACATAAAAAGTTGTTTATTCTTTCTGTGTGGCCCGGTACCATATAATCTATGGCATGGTACCAATCTGCAGCCTGGTGGTTGGGGACCGCTAATCCAAACTAGCCAACTATAGACTAGGAAACCTACACCACCATTATTGCACAAGCTTAGAAATTCCTGGAGTTTGTCAATACAAATGCCTTGGTGCAATTGATTAGATTATCCACTAGGGGGAACAAGTTCTTGGGTCTTGTACTTACTAATATGGATGCATCTTGCACCATCCCTTGCATATCTTCATCACTTGTTAGATATGACCATAAAGCTGTTTTCCTAGAAATAAAATTAAAACAGAGATCCCTTCCACTCATGGTACCATTAGAAATTTCTCTAAGACAGACTACCTACTGCTACACTGGCAAGTTTCAAATCCCCACCAAACCCTGTTAACTCCACTGAATACATGGGCATTGGATATCCAATGCCACAACACTATACTAGCATGTAAACAGCTGAAGGAACAAAACTGCAGAGTAAATCCCAGAAACACCCCCCCCCCTCTGCCCATAGTGGAACCCTAATATTAACAAGCTTTATAATAAAAGGAAGATAATTTTGACCAAAGTAAGAAAATTCATTTCCAGAATGACAGAGCCCACATCACTGAATTAAACCAACAACTTAAGAGCTTAATAAAATCCACCAAAGCCAACGCTGAGGTTAAAATAGCTATCCAAACCAAAGGCAGTCACAAGACCTTTTTTAATTATTTTTGTAATCTCAGAAGCCCAACATGGTAATGGACTGTGCTGATTGTGAACAATGGTACCTATACTGAGGTTGAAGATATAGCAAACCTACTGGCTGATAAATTAATCTCATAAACTTTTCCCCTGTCTCCACTCTGTCTATCCCACTGGATATACCTGAAACAGACACATCTCTGGCTATTACACAAGACCAAGTCTTGAAAGAGCTATGAAAAGCTAAAAATATGGCATCAATGGATCCTGACAATATTCCTGGATGCATCTTAAACAGCATGAAGCATGATTAGCCACTCCCCATAACAACACTGTTTAGCTTCGGGCTCCATACAGATTTTGTACCCAGTGAATGTTGAACAGGTACAGTCATTCCCCTTCATAAGGAAGAACATTCTGCTGACCTAGGCAATTGCTCATAAAACCCATAGTCTAACCAGCCCCATATGCAAAGTCATGGAAAGACTTTTAATGAAACTAATCATACATAGGGAACCTCGAAACACTGGACACATCTCAGTTTGAATTCATTAAGGACAAGTAATGCATATTCATGCTAGTGAACTTTTTTGAAAAAGTCACCAAAGCAATGGATGAAGGCAGAATGGTACATACCACATACCTCAACCTGGCCAAAGCTTTTGACACAATCTCCCCACTCAGGCATATTAGAAAAGTTAAATAAACTGGGAATAAAGCCTTACATTACCCACTGGATTGCAAACTGGATCACAGACTGGACACAGGAGATCAAAATAAGGACAGCTACATCCACTAAGAGATCAGTCACAAGTGTATTCCTGGATCTCTGCTGTTTTGCATCTACCTCTCGGAAGTAAAAGCCAATATCAAACAGCTCTGGCTGATTAAGTTTGCAAATGACTGCAAGCTTGGAGCAGTTATTAAATCCCCAAATGACTTATCCATCCTGCAGGAAGGTTTCTCCCAAAAACATAAGTGGTGCCAGAATCATGGACTGAAACTAAGTGCCAAAAAAGGCATTATGGTATTCTTTGGGAAGTCATCTACCCAGAGGAACTACCACATTGACAGTATACTCCTAAGAGCTGACCCAGTTGTTTAAGATTTGGGAACTTGTGTAGATAGTTACCTAACTTTCAGCAGTGTGTCCACTATCATAAGAAAGTTATTCTATATAGTCAGGATTAAAAACAAAAGAATTGTGTCTAGAGCTAGACATGTCATTGTTCCCTGTTACACAGATGTTATTAGGCCAATGTCCTCTTTTAAATATATCTGTCCAGACACATGCAACAACTGAAATGCCCACAGCGATACCTTACTAAAAGGATACAAAGCCTAATCATTATGTCCCTGTCACCATACTCAGTATCCTACAGATTGCTAAGAGGTGACCTGTGTCTGATATACAAAGCATCCTCTAACCCAGTACTGATGGACCTATTGCACATCAGGAAGTCAAATGGCAATATAAATATTTATTGCCAGAATCCAAACCTCTTCTGAAACATCAGAAGGTTTGAAGGTATGGGTATATCTCACAGAGGATACCACTGCTTTGGAATAGAGACTCCCCAGCCACATAACACAGACTCATCCCTGTCCATATTCAAGCTTAGCTTCTATGGCTGGATAATAGAAAGTGTACCCGAGGGCTGCCCCCTGTACTACTAACAGAAAAAGTCAGCTCATAAATGTTTTTTATCCCATGCATGGGTCCCTTCAAATTATCTGCAGTATGATTTCACTTATTCTCACTAAGGGGGATATATTATTACCAACCTTGGGATGGGTAAAGCTAATCTAACACCAAATGAGACAAGTTAATTCAAGAATCAAAAGGGAAATTGTCTAGGCTTAAAATGCTCCACAGGGGCAGTTAACATAGTACTTACCTATAAATCTATGAACCTATGTGACCCATGGACTAGATCTAACCACTAGGAATTCTGATGGGTTTTCTAAGTCTTACAACCAATTAATGTAAGTCCAAATCTCATGGATTTGTGCTGGGATGGTGGCCGCTGTGACATCTCATTTTTGGAAAATAGGGTTTATGCCTTTAAAAATAATTTGTGTGAGTAAAATTCTCATAACAAGCTATTTAGGAAATTGTAATAGTGAGATAATTGATGGGGATTAGTTCTGTGTAAAAGGTCATAGCACGAAACTGCAAAATCTGAAAGATGGTTCCTTAGTCAGATATTCTTCATGAATCACAGCAGGGGTTCTCGCTGAAGATTTGTTGTTTCTAAAGCTTTTGATGGTCCAGGTCTGGGCACAATGGTTTGGTGGACATCAGAACTTACAAGCTTTTTATGTGGAGCATGCGGTAGCGTTGTTGCCTCACAGTAAGACGCTGTCTGGTTCGATTCTCAGCTAGAGCATCTTCTGCATGGAGACATGCGTGAATGGGTGTACCTTCGTTGAAGGTTGTGTGTCAGGGCTGGTAACTCGGCACGTAAAAATCAGCTTCCAATCATTAGCGGACCGGAGTTCCACTGTGGCGACCCCTAACTGGGAAAAGCCGAAAGACACAACAACATCCAAAATAGCTATGCTTTTTGGTAACCAAAATTATACAAAGATCATAATAATCTACTTTGCAGTCCCATTGTATCAACAAATGGGTTAAATACCGAGCACATTTCTTTACATTTAAGAACATACTTTTTAACTTTTCAGTGCAAGAAATCTGGACAAAGCCAAAGTAATGGGGAGACAAAGGCCTACATATAGGAACAGATTTCAAATATTGCTCCTATAGTTAGAAACTTGTTAGAATAAAATGTTGCATGTGAATGTCTTTTCTGAAGGATATAAAGTCTGAAGCTCAAATGTCTGTCATTTGTTTGGTGAATTCAGTCTTCAGTGATCTGTTAGAAAACCAGAAATTATTTATTTTACATGTGTTAACCGGGGGTGTCTGACTGAGCCGAAAAGGCCCTTTTTCAGCAGAGGCCTGGGGAGAAAAGCTCCACAAAGAAAAATTACAGACACATTTAGTTATTTAGACATGATCAGTATACACACAAATTACAGGAGACATATTTTTACAGTGGTATGCGGCACATAAACAGTTACAGTGGAGAGAACAAACAAAAAAAATATTAATTTTAAAAATAAAGGTAATTAATAGATTTGTGGTGTACAGCTGAAATTTGGAACATAGGTAGAATACATACATAGTACACAGGTACAGTACATACATTGTAGATTAGCCAGTGTTTGTGAGCAAGGTCGAAAACTATTATCAAGTGCTCTAGATTTTGTATGTATGTATTATCCGCTTTCACTAGCCTGGGGAGCAATCATGGCACTGCCAACTTTCCTTGAGATGTTGCCTGATGAGGTCTTTAAAAGAGGCTTTGGATGATGTGTTTTGAATGCTAATAGGGACTGAGTTCTATTTTTTAGCCACTGAACTACTATACAGTGCATCTCCAAAGCTATTGGAGCTGTTGGTGACTTCTAGTAGTAGTTTGCTTGATGATCTAAGAGGCCTTTTGGCTGAGTGATGTTGTACTAGGTTTTTGAGGGCAGGACACTTATTGGGGAGGTAATAGATAGAATGACAGAGGCAGAGCTGATTGTAGGTTAGGAGGTTGGGCAGTTCAAGCCAGTGGAGCTGTCTCAAAGCAGTACAGTGATGAGTTCTATATGAGCAATTTGCAGCAAAGCAGGCAATTCTATTATAGCAGGCTTCCATTTTGCTTAGTTTTGTTGAGATTAGTCAGAATGGGAGATGCATAGAGTAGGGTGGATGGAAGTTGGGAGCGAGCAATGACTGATCTTGTGTTGTTGGTAAGAAATGGTTTGATACGGTAGAGCGACCCCAGTTTGGCATGTACTTTTTTAATAGTTAAGTTGAGATGACTATCAAATTTTAGGTGGGAGTCTATGGTTATTCCCAATAGCTTAGCCTGTGCCACTGGAGCAATTGGAGTAGCATTAGTGGAGTAGATAGTGAATTGACTGTTAGTGTTTTTGTTAGAACTGGTTATAATCATAAGCTGAGTTTTCTTTGGATTGAGGATAATTTGGGCTTTGGTAAGGCAGTTTTCAATGCCAGAGAATGCTAGTTGAGTTGTTTGCAGGAGGGTGGGAATGTTTTGTGCAGCACAGATTAAGGTAGTGTCATCTTCATACTGAATTATAGATGCATGCTGTGTGGAGGTATGGAGGTCATTTGTGAAGACTGTGAATAGTAGTGGTCCTAAGATAGAACCATGTAGGACTCCTATAGTTATGGGCAGCTGAGGAGAGAGAATTTTCCCATTTCACAGCTTGGTACCTGTCAGTTAAGTAGCTTTGGAACCAGGTAAGAGTGGAATTTGATAGATGATATTGGTTTAGTTTGTTTAGTAGGATTTGGTGTGAGACTGTATCAAATGCTTTGGATATATCCAAAAAAAGAGTTGACACTTGTAGGCCTTCATTTTTGAGATGGTTTACTGTGTCTGTGAAGCAGAGGAGGGCTATAGTGGTACTATGGGCAGGTCTGAAACCATGCTGCGTAGGTGACAGGATGTTGCTGTCTAGGAGATAGTTTAGCATCTGGGTATGGATGCATTTTTCTAGAATTTTGGCCGGGGGGAGAGTAAAGCAATGGGTCTGTAGTTATTAAGTTCAGTGGAGGTCCCGCCTTTATGTATGGGTGTAACATAGGATATTTTCCAGAGTTTGGGCACATAGTTTTCAACAATTGATCTGTTTATGAGAGTGGAGACTGGGATATCAATAGCATCTGCTGTGAGTTTCAAGAAATAGCTGGGAGTAGGTCGGCTGCTGTTGATGAGGATTTTAGTTTGGAGAGCATGCTTTTGATTGAAGTGGTGGAAACTGTTTTGAGGGTAAAACTTGTATTAGTGTTATTTGTGTTAGGGGGATAGTGAGGAAGGAACTGTCCTGTGATACTAAGGATAGAATTGAGTTCACAAAGTGGGAGTTGAATTGTGTTTCGATGGGAACATTAGTGTCAGGGGTGGTTGGTTTGGGGGTAGCCTTTTGGGTAGATTTTAGTAGCTGGTTTACATTTTTCCAAAATTTTTGCAGGTTGTGTTGGTATTTAGTTTGTAATGTTGTGTAGTAGGGTTTTTTTGTCCAGCCTAATGCATTTTTTTGCACGGTTGCGCAGTTCTTGGTACTTAGTTAGGCTTTGTGTTTCTTTATTTTTTTGATTGTAAAGCCAGGCAGTATCTCTGGACTTGAGGATTTGTTTGGTTTCTTTACTGAGCCTGGGGTTTGTAGAGGTTCTAACCTTGATTTTGCGCAATGGAGCGACAGTGTCTAGGTGTTGTAGAAATGTTTTGTTGAAATATGCTACAGCCTGGTCAAGTGGGAGGGTTTTTTAGGGGGGTCCAGTCACAGTTACAGAGTAAAGTGTTGAGGACCTCAGGAGAGAATTTTTTTGTGTTTCTAGTGGATATATAGTTAGTGGTTTTGCATATGCTTGTTCTACTACTTATAAAATATATTATGTTGTGGTCACTTAAGGTGTCTGGGAGACTGCCTGTGTGAGGGTACAATGTGGGGTTGTTAGTTAGGACCCAGTCAAGGATGGATTCCCTTTTAGATTTTTTATCACATCTAGTTGGAATTTGGACTAGCTGCTGGTAGCCATGGAGATTTATTAGATTACTTGGTGGTTCTGATATACAGGTGAAACAATCTAGGTTGAAGTCCCCCAGAATAAGGGTTTCTTGTGAGTATGTGGAAGAACACCAAGATAAGAAGTCTTCAAGGCTAGCAGGTGTATTACCAGGTGGAATATAGATCACAATTGTGGTGATGACCTTTTAGGGTGAAGTTGAAGTTGTGAGATAAGTATGTCCCAATTATTGGGGGAGGGGTAGGAGTTTGGTAATTGACGGACAGTTAAGTTGGACTTGTACAGTAAGGCAGTTCCACCCCCTTTACGAAGTGGTCTGTCTTGTCTAATGATATTGTAGCCGGTAGGGAGAACTTCTGAGTTAGCTATGTTTTTATTTAGCCAGGTTTCTGTTAAAGCAGCTATGTCTGGGGAGTAGTGTGCTATTGTGGCCTGGAGTTCAGGTATTTTATTTTTGATACTTCTAATATTAATATTTAGCATTAAAAGATGGTTGGTTTTGCTGCTGTTGTTGATTTGCCCAGGGATGAAGAAAGTGGGGATGTTATGTTCTGACATTTGTGCTGGAGCAGTTTGAGTTGGGCAGGATGGATTTGGGCCTGAGTTGGGGTGGATATCCCCACTTATGGTGAGCCTGGAGTTAAAATGGTTATACAGATGTTGGAGTTTGGTGAGGAGTGTGAGAAAGTATTGTGTTTTTTTGGAGTAGGAATGAGAGCATATGTGTTTAGTCTTGAATTGGTCCGTTATGTAGTTCTTGAATAACTGTGGGCAGATATTATTATAATGTGTGGTGTCTGTATACGAGAGTTCATAATGCAGTGTTGTGCTACTAAGTTTAGGGATATTGCTAGAGTGATAACTTGTGTTGTAAAGAATTATGAGAAGACAGACTAGACTTAGTTGCGTGATAGTCATGGTTATAAAGTTTAAGTTGTTTCTAGGTGGGGGGTCTGAATAGGAATTATAGGGTTGCACTATATGTGGATGGGGAAGTAGTGTGGGTGATGTAAAAAATGCCTAGTGGGAATGAAAGTGATTGGGAGTATTCTGTGTGGAGCAAGTTGGTGTGGTATAATGTGATATGACTTGAGGAGCTGTGATTGGTGGAGGTGATGTGAGGGTGAGCTGTGGGTGTGGCTGTGATTACTATAAATGTAGAGGTAGTGGGGGTGTGAGGGAATAGGGGGCAGGGCAGGGGAGTGGAGAGAGCCCGAGCGTTAGCGAGGGCGAACGGAGCGGGGCAGAGCCAACCAAGACAAAAGAAAAAGTATTACTTTACAAATCTGAACACTTTTAAAACAAATTCCTGTGGTGTAATGGCTTACCGGCAAGCAGAATGTAATTGCTGAGTAGCACTCGTGTCCTGGTGGGAGACTAGAAATTTAAAGATGGCTCCATGCTCAGCAGGATTCTAATACAGACTTTGTATTGGGGGAGGGCGATAGCACAAGGGGTGTAAACCAGGTGGAATGTAAAGAAACCAGAGAGGCAGCCAGTGGAAATCAGTGAAGGCCTCAGAGGGGGTAAGTAATAATTCAAACTACCTGTAAAGTGAAGGAGAGAAGAGACAGCAACGTTTATTAAGGTTGGGAGTGTGTCTTCACATTGACTTGCTGATTAGTAACCAGTTTGTGCACAGATTAGAGTAGGGAGATACATTAGCAATGAAGGGGAATGTATAGAGATGCAAATAAACAGGTGGGCCTCCAAGTGATACAAACTAAGGCAGAAAGCACCAAGAGGGCTGCTTGATGGTTAATTTAGTCACAGGGATGTGAATTAAATGTATACTGTCTATTGGACATTAGGATTACTGTACTAGCAGGGGGTGGGAGGACACAAGGCTACAACAGTCAGTTTTATTAGCAAGCTGAGAACTACTAAGACATATTGCTAATGTAATAGCTTCACTCTCATAAAACATACAAGTAGAATGCCTGGGTGGACTGACCCTGCTCTTGAGGCTCAAAATGTATATCCTTGTTTAGTTTGCAGTACTGATTCCTTCTTATACTGTATGGGTGGAGTGGTAGCTGCAGACTGCAGATTTGCTTGAATGTGCTCCTGCTCTTGAGGCTTAAAATGTATATCTTTGTTTAGTTTGTAGTACTGATTCCTTCTTATACTGTATAGGTGGAGTGGTAGCCGCAGACTGCAGATTTGCTTGAGTGTGCTCCTGCTCTTGAGGCTCAAAATGTATATCCTTGTTTAGTTTGCAGTACTGATTCCTTCTTATACTGTATGGGTGGAGTGGTAGCCACAGACTGCAGATTTGCTTGAGTGTGCTCAGCAAGCAGAATGTAATTGCTGAGTAGCACTTGTGTCCTGGTTGGAGACTAGAAATTTAAATGTTATGAGGAACAGACAGAAAATCACATTCTGCAAAAATGTGGACATTTGATAGGTATATTTAAAAGTATTCTCAGATTACACAAAGCACTCCATCTTTTATTAAGGATTCATGAGATTTTTTGGACAAATTATGTGAAGTTAAATTCATGAATATCACTGACAAAATATTTTTGCTCACAGTGTTTGACTTTGTGTAGTTATTCCTCAGTATACAGGTTTAGTCATGGTGCATATTTTTTTTCAAGCACAACTGTTTTGCTAAAATAGACATCTGACTATGAAGCCTCCCTCCTAGGACTATTAATTTGCTCACTTGTCTCTCCAGGGTGAGGGCACAGATTCACAGTTTATTGCATTCCTGGGATTGTTGTCCTACCCCTAATGCCTTCCCACAATTTATTGCCAACAATTCCACTAAGCTAGGTGGGCAAAGATAAGTAGCTACAGTGTATAGAAGCAATCATGATTGCTTTACCCTCCCACCTGTTCATTCCGGCATCATCTCTCTAAGCTCTGATTTCTGGCAGAACTCTAGTAGAAAGACATCTAGGATGGTATACCTGGTATAACCCCCACCAGTAATGTTATAGTTGAAGATGATGCAAATCCAAAAAGTTTGTTCAAAAAATGTATTCAAGATATCAACTCTGGGCAATGATTGCATATATTTCAATAGTTCACACCCCTTGCGTATTAAAATGAGTGTCATTAAGAATCAAGGGTGTGATGCCATAATTAATTTTAATCAAACCTGATTTTGAAATGGACTTGCAAAATTTAGAAACCCTATTTGTGGACACATGCTATAAATCTAATTTTATAAGGCTTTTTTTGTGACATTGCCAATAAGGAGGTATGAGGTATCACACAGTGAAAACTCTAGCTTGGCTAGGTTTTTCTTGCAGTTTTTATTAAATGGTTTCTGTGTCTGTCATGTTTGCCCTTTGATTTGGATGTTAGTTGGGATCTTTGACAGGGATCTTAATCTTTATGGGCATCAACTAGACCCTGTATTCCTGGAGTATATCCAAACATTTCACTAATGCTGTGCTGATATCAATAAGAATGTCGAAACATGCATGTCCACAGCTAGTGGGGTTTGGCTTTATTGATCTGAATGTAACCTTAAAGCCTTAAAAAGTAAAAAAAAAAAATGCCATGGACATTGAGAAGCCATGTAGCTGAAACAGTTGATGTCCTTAAGGGTCATTTGCATATGTCCCATGGTCCTCCACTACAGGAGATTTATGGTATCACACAGTGAAAACTCTAGCTTGGCTGGGTTTTTCTTGCAATCTGTATAAATGCAGATATCATCTGTATTTTATTTGGGGAGCAATGTTTTTATATACAATTTTTGGAAATACAGTCACATGACATACTAGACATCTGGTGAATGATTCGTGTCTTAATTTTGTTTGTTTGTTTGTTTGGCTCTATATTTTTAATTAGTAAAACAGGTGCTCTGGACTTTATGTCTGAAGAAGTCATTGCATGACAAAAATCACTGGACTGAGTTTTGTATTAAACCACATATCTACAGGAACTTTGTCCTTTCTTTGTGGATGAATTTTGTAATCAGTCGCTTATTTAGAAATGCTTCATCCTTTCCTGTTTTTTTTATATATTTATTTATTTTTTTTAACATCTGCTTGGAAGAAGGATTTTTGGACACCTGCACATGTGCCTGGCTGTGCTTCTTCACTCTTTCATGTGCTGCTGTGTGTGACTTCATCATGGTATTATATTACGTGCTGCTCTGTGTGACCTCATTATGGTATTATATTATGTGCTGCTCTGTGTGACCTCATCATGGTATTATATTATGTGCTGCTCTGTGTGACTTCATCATGTGCTGCTCTGTGTGACTTCATCATGGTATTATATCATGTGCTGCTCTGTGTGACCTCATTATGCTATTATATTATATGCTGCTCTGTGTGACCTCATCATGGTATTATATTATATGCTGCTCTGTGTGACTTCATCATGGTATTATGTGCTGCTCAACTCTGTGTGACTTCATCATGGTATTATATCATGTGATGTTCTGTGTGACCTCATCATGGTACTATATTATATTATATTATATGCTGATCTGTGTGACATCATGGCATTATATGCTGCTCTGTGTGACTTCACCATGGTATTATGTGCTGCTCTGCTCTGTGTAACTTCATCATGGTATTATATCATGTGCTGCTGTGTGTGACTTCATGGAAATATGACAATTTGCTTCTGCCACCAGCACAAAATACCAGGTCACCAACAATTCACTGGAAGGCCTGGCTTGTTGATTATGACTTACATACACAAAGCCCAAAGTCACAAAACCTTGGGGTAAGGAAATACTTAGTGTTGTTTCAAATTCAAGTGTTTTCACAGCCTTGGAAGTAGTGTTTTTAAAATGCCTAGTTGTGGAGGGTTGCAGTACACCTACACAGACACTAAAGCACTTTAAATGAACTTGCTAAAGTTTCGAAGAGATTCAACTGGCTGTCGGTGATTTGCATTTTATTCTAGGTTCCATCAGTGATAAGAATCATAACCTGAAAGTGGCGTTGCTGTAGCCCCTTTCTGTTGCCTGAGTGCCCCTTGGCTGGTGGCTTAGCTAGTGTTGCTTTTCCTCCCACAGTGTACTATCCAGCTTACAAGCTTCATCATTCTACTGAGCAGAGATGACCACTTTGCATAATATTTGTGCAAGTCATTGATGTATGATTTCCTGGAGTCTGGCATTCTTTACTTTTCCATACTTTGCAATGCTTTTTCTTCTCACATCTCAAGGCATTCTGCTTTCCTGCATGCTTCAATCTGTTACACAGAATTTGTGGTCACTGTTATGCGTACACTTTTTTTCCCACAGCTATTCATCTGTTTTGTGGTCTGTTCATGGTGTGTTGTTGCATAATGCATACCTGCTCTTTGAAATTCATTTAAGTTATTAGTCATCTGTGTCACTTTTCAAATCATACGATTTTGCAGTATTGTATCATTATTTTGTTTGCTTTTGCTGTTTGTGCAGATTAGTCATGCTTTGTTAGCACTGTATTCTATCTTGCTATTTTTAATTATTCCTAGCTTTTTTATGTACTCGTAAATATTAGAAACAATGATTTTTGTTTTATTTTGGATTCTTTGTAAGATTTTTCAAAACCTAAATGCCATGTCTCCAGTTCTTCTGTTACTTAGCTCTGAGGAGATCTTCTTAGCCTCAAAGTAGACATGTCTAGTTTTAAGAAACCAAATAGAAAAGACTAATGTTTGAAATATAGAATCTTAAATGGTGCAAAATATCACATCACAAAACAATGAATGTATATTTTGTATATATCAAGGCTCAAGCCTCAAGTTATAATGGCAGATGCTGCTCATCTTTGGAGAAAGAGACTTGCTTGTTTTTTATGCAGAATCAACTATCCCTTGATTTTACAGCTGATTATCTGTGTGTTTTAGCAACATTCCTTTGTAATGCATGTTTCCTAGAATTTTTGTTTCTTCAGCTGCCCATCTCCAGATGTACTGTACATCTCTTTATGCTGCCCACTGTTACAGTAGATCTCTTTACAACTGAAGTAGTGTCAGTGGTCCAACAGGTGGCATACTTACCTTTGTTGCTGGAAGATCAAAAGTGTGTGGGTTCTGTTCTCATTCCAGGTGACTGGATTGCTGACACTGCAATGCAGCATTGGGGGTATTATTTTATTTTATTTATTTTATTTTACATTTGTTAACCGGGCTAGTCCAGCTGGATAATGTCCATTTTCAGTGGAGGCCCGAGGAGAAAAGCTCCGCTACAATACTAAATTAATACTTTAAAAATCAAATAAAAATAAAAAGATATGATAGAATAAACATACAATTACAGCCTGCTACATTGAGTATGGGATTTAAATACTTTGCTAGCTTGGACAGAAGATAAGGTAAAAATTTACATACACAATTGCACTGCAAGAATAGTTGAAGCATAACTTATATTTATGATGGGAAAAAGCACTCAGCTTGGAGAGGAGATTTAAATTGCAAAAGAAGGAAATAAGAAGGATGGGTGGTGGAGAAAGCAGATAATATGGGAAGAAAGAAAAGAAAAGGTTAGTCAGGGTTATGGCAAGAGCATAGCCAGTGGTTGGAAAGGAAGAGTTTTAGGTTAGTTTTGAATAGTGGGAGAGATGTAAGGCAAGTAAGGTCATTTGGTAGTTGGTTCCATATTTTACCCACTGAGTTGGAGAATAAGGTATTACCTGCTAAGTTATTAGATAAAGAAGTATGAATCAGTATTTTGTTGGATGAGCGTAGATTCCTCAGATTGTTATATGGCTTTATGAGGGTGGAGAGCATTGAAGTATTGTCAGGGTGGTAAAGGGCTTTGTGGGCAATAGTGAGTTGGTTGAATGATATTAGGTGAGGTAGCTCTAGCCAGCCTAGTTTTTTTAGGTTTTGACAGTGATGAGTCCTATATGGAGAGTTTGTGGCAAATCTGGCAATATTGTTATAGGCTGTAGATAGTTTGTTAAGATTGTACTTAGAGAGCTTAGTATAGATGGGGGAGGCATATAATAGGGTAGAGATTAAGTGAGTTCTAGCTATAGTAGTTTTGGCTTCAGGAGTTAGGAAAGATTTGATTCTATGCAGAGAACCTAGTTTTCTGTTGGTAGATTTAATTGTAGCGTTTATATGGTTGTCAAATTTTAGTTGATTGTCGATTGTAATACCTAAGAGTTTGGTGGTATGGTCTGGAGAGATAAGGGTACCGTTATTGGATGTAAGTATGAAGCTAAGGGAGGGAGACATATGAGTGGGTGTAAAAAGTAGGAGTTTGGTTTTCTTAGGGTTGAGAAGGAGACAGTGGTTAGAGAACCAATGCTCAATGTTTGTGAAGGTTTTTTGTGTGAGTGAGTGAGTGAAGTTCGGATTGTGTTGGGGCAGAGCAAATGACGGTGGTGTCATCTGCGTATTGAATGCAAGTTGATAGAGGAGTGGCTAGATGAAGGTCATTAATAAATATGGAAAACAGTAGAGGACCTAGGATAGACCCCTGTGGAACCCCTATACAGGTGGGGAGGAGGTCTGAGAGATGGTTATGCCAGAGAACAGCCTGTTTTCGGTTGTCTAGGTAGGATGTGAACCAGTTTATTGCAGGATTGTCAAGAGAGAGAGATTTTAAACGATGGAGAAGGAGATGATGATTGACCATGTCAAATGCTTTGGACAGGTCTACAAAGAATGCTGAAGAAAGAAGATTGCACTCCTGACTGTGCCATCCTTTGGAGGAGACATTAAAATGAGGTCCCATCTGCTTAGCTGGTGGTATTTCAGGTGAAATTAAAATATTCTGCATCACCTATCAAAAAAGAGTAAGCATCCTTTACTTATATACAGAAAATAACTCTTAATTACCACATATTTACAAATGTAGAAATATATAGAAAAACAAATATATTTACACATATTCATAATTTTTCTTACAATCATACTAAATTTTCATCCTTTTTCCATAACCGGCATCTGATTTTACTTAATATTGTTGCTAAAATCCATTTACCATTCAACATAATGTCGTTTATTCCTTCATTCCATATAACCCATATGACATAAAATAACTTTTTATCTATTCTTTTAACATATTCTTTACTTCTGTTCTTATAATATCCATACTTAATGATAGCCATGTTTATTTTACCCACTTCTTTTATGTATTTGAAAAAAATCTTCTTTACATGGCCTTCTCCATAACTGTTTTACCCTTTTACATTTCAAAAACACATTCCCCCATCACCCCCGGACAAAGAAACCACCATGAACAATTTTTCAAAAGCAAACTTCAGGTTACTTAAGACTGAGGTGGAAAGTTTCAAAGCCCCCATACTGAAGGATAATGCTGTCCAAGCTGCAAAATCCTTTACTAATGCATTCTACGGGCACCTACAAGAATGCATGGATCGTGCCATCCCAAGCAAAACCAAGACTCACTCCTCCAAGAAAGGCAAACCAGTCTGGTGGACTCCTGCCATAAACAAGCTATACAATAGAAGGAGGAAACTAGTACACAAAAGAGTAAAATCCCAAGAAGGGAAGACATCCGTGATCAGTATCAGCAAGAAACTACGATCCCTCATAAAGTCAACCAAGGCGAGCTTTAAAAGAAAAATTGCCAAGGACTCCAAAGATAACCACAAGGCATTCTTTAGCTATGTCAAGAATCTAAGTGGCAATGCCCAGATATGCTCGGAGTTAGTGCAGAATGGTACAAAATACACTGAACTGACCGATATTGCCAACATCCTGGCAGACAGGTTCAGCACAAACTTCACCCCCAAAAGGGCCCATAACCATACCAGAAGAATGTATACTCCCTGAAATTACAGACACTCTGGTTAAAACAGCCCTCTCCAAAGCCAAAAATGCAGCATCAGTGGGACCAGATGGTGTCCCAGGCTGTGTCCTACATGAGCTCAAAGATGAACTAACTCCTCATCCAAACACACTGTTCAAACACAGCCTCTCCACAGGCTATGTACCCATAGAGTGGCACACAGCAATGGTTATTCCACTCCACAAAGGTGGAGCCACAGCAGATCCTTGGAACTATTGCCGTATCAGTCTGACTAGCTTGGTCTGCAAGGCTATGGAGTGCATCATCATGGAACTCATTAACAGAGACATTGGGAACCTCCAAACACTGGACCCTACCCAGTTCAGCTTTGTTAAGGGCAGATCATGCCTCCTAAACCTGGTGGACTTCTTTGAGACAGTTACCAAGGCTATAGACGAGGGAAAGGTGGTACACACAGCCTACCTAGACGTCGCTAAGGCCTTCGACACCATTCCCCATTCTGGTATTACAGACAAGCTCACCAGCCTGAACATAAACCCCTACATCACAAGATGGGTTGCCAACTGGCTCACGGACAGAACCCACATGGTGAGAGTTGCAGGAGCTAGGTCCAACTCTAAACCGGTTACAAGTGGTGTTCCCCAGGACTCAGTCCTAGGACCCCTCCTGTTCGGCATATACTTCTCAGAGGTACAGGCAAGCACAGGAGGACTATGACTGACCAAGTTCACAGACGACTGCAAACGGAAGGCTATAATTGACTCTCCGGCTGACACAGACATCCTCCAAAAAGGTCTCACTGAGATGGATACCTGGTGTCAAAATCATGGCCTCAAGCTAAATGCCAAAAAGTGCATAGTCATCCCCTTTGGAAAAAACAAAGTACCCACAAACTAAAACATAGGTGGTAGTCCCCTAAATATAGAAGATGTAATAAAGGATCTGGGGACCCAAGTAGATAGTAATCTCACCTTTGACAATCACGTTACCAAATTGGTTAGAAAATCCTTCTACGTGGCCCACCTAATCACAAAAGGGTTAGCATTCAGATCAAAAGAGGTCATTGTGTACCTCTACTCATCGCTCATCAGACCCATCATAGAGTACAATTCCCCATTTGGATGTACCTTACAAGACACCTGCAACAGCTAGAAAGAGCACAGAAGTACCTCACCAAGAGGATCACTGGCCTCAAACAGATGCCCTATGCAGCTCGACTGAAGAAACTCCAGCTGTACTCGATTGCATGCCGCCTACTCAGAGGTGATCTCTGCCTGACATACAAGGCCATGTCCAACCCAGAATTGATGGACATGCTCCACCTAAAGAAAACCTTATCCCCTCTAGCCACATGCTCTAGGGATCTAAACCTCACTACAAAAATAAATAGGACATGCTGGAGGGCTAGATTCCTGTCCCAGAGACTTCCCATGCTTTGGAACAAGATTCTAATGTACATTAGGCAGAGCTCCTTGCTAGCATTCTTCAAAAGAAACCTTGATGAGTGGATGGGAAACAGAAAGTTTAACCCGGGGATCACTTCAGTGGCTCTGCTGGACAGAGGCACAGGGAACTAATCTAAGGGGGCGGCGAAAGCCAACACATTCTGGTTAGGCTTATAAATGCCTTCAGGCAGATAGCCTAGTACCTACTTATGAACCTGTAAAAACACTTGTTCAGTAGTTTAATCTTCCTGTCAGTGTAAACATATTCAGTTTTCTTTTTTATATGGCATATTTCCTTTTACTGAAAATGTTTTATTATTACATTCTTATACTATACTTTTATTTCCTTTTCTATATCATCAATTTTTATTTTCTACAAAAATACTTTTCTTGTTAACATTCTGTTTCTTCATTTATACACTGTTTTTCTCTTTTGCTCATTTTTACCATACCCTAAAATGCATCATACTTATATTGTTACTACTAATCTCTCACCTTTTTCATTTATCTACATTAATACTTTGTACAAATTTAATGAAGCAGCATAAACCACTGGGTTATTTAACCTGAAATGTTCTCCTTTATTTACATACAAAACTCCTCTTTCTACTGGGTTTAAGCTAGAAACCCATATAAATGAAACATATCTACAATAATTTATTTTCAAATACTGTTGGCAACATAAATACACTAAATATACTATTTTCCCATAAGTACCAAATTTATCAAATAAGCTTTGTTTCTGAATGATAATTTATATGTTCTCCAGAATAGACAGGTTTGTTTATTTCTTCTGTTCTTTCCCCATTGAATTCTACTTACAGCTTTATTCCCAAATTAAGCCTAACACAGAAATTTCATTCATGATAAAATATATATCCGCAGTCTTTACTACATCTCCTAAACCTTTACTTTTCTCTTATTTAAAGCCATCCCTATCACTTCTAGACACTCATGTGGGCAAATTATTACTTTATTTATACAAATTTTGTTTTTTGCAATTATTGTAATGTCATCTGCTCATGTTAACAGGACTGGAATTCTTAACCCTTTGGGTGTTATATACCTCACCTCCTTCATTTTGTAATTTATTTCACATACTATCACATTCACAACTAATACAATGAGTATACAACTCGTTAGGCATGCAGCATTCTTTACATGTACCTCTTGGTTTAACCAGCCATTTACAAGTATTTTTACTTTATTATTACTATACACTGACATACATAATTTCCTAACTTTCTCACTTATGTTCTTTCATTATTACCCATGAAATTTCATGTCCAATTGTTTCAAATGCCTTATGAAGGTCTCCTATCATGATTTTCACTTCTTCTTTTCTGTTCATAATATCATCCTTAATTAATGATTCTTGACAACCCCTACCCTTTATACTATATATACTATCTTCCATAATATTTTCCATTTTAGTTTCAAATCTCTTTTGTATTATTTTCATAAAGATCTAAATTTCATACCCTATTCCATCTGTTCCTAAAGCTGAATCTTTGTTTACTTATCCTAATACATTATCTAGCTCATATATAAAAAGTCATTTTCCAACTCTTTATTCTCTTTATCTTTTACATTCCATGTTTTTTTTTCACTACCTTTTTTTTTACTTTAAACATTTCTTGTACATATTGTGCTACCCTATTCATAATATTTTCCTGAGTTATTTCTGTTTCTCCTTTTACCTTTTTATTTCTGTCATAAGTGGCTCGATACTTCTCTTTTCCTTGTAAAAAGATATATTTCCTTAAATAACAGTTCTTGTAGTTTTTTCTTGATTTCTTTCATATATATAATTCTTTTTCTGTGTCATATACTTTCTGTCATTATGTGTAAATGTTTCAATGCATTGTTATGTGTTCTTTAATATTTTCCTCTACTTTTCTTGCATCATATTGCTACTGTAAAAAACATTTGTTATATTTTTCTTTAAATATCATCCACCATTCAGACCAGTTTTTATAAAATGTTCTCATAGTAATATGATCTTTCCATAATTGTATTACTAATTGCTTTCCTTCTTCATTCCATGCTTTCTTATTTATCCTCTTTATTCCTTTGCCTATTTAAATATATTCCTTGTTTTAATTTATCTCTAGCCATATTGTAAGATGATTAGAAAATCTTATTTAAAAATACATCCCCTTTTCCTATAAGTAAACCTTCTAATACTATAAAATAATCTGTTTCAGTTTTATACATAACCCCATTTGCATTTCCTTTCTTTTTATGCTTGCTTCGTAAATCACAGTTAAAGTCTCCAGTTATTATAATATTCATATTTATCAGTGCAAAGTCTAAAATCTGATGAAATAAGCTTTTCCTTTCTTTAATATTAATGTAAGCGTATAATGTTAGAATTCTGTGTATTTGTTCTTTCAATTTTAAATCTTCAGTGATTAATCTTCCATTTTAATAGTTATATGTAATATATTTGCAGTATTTCTACAGACTATGACTATTATAGAACATTTCTCATTTCCTAAATTCCAGATTATCTTTCATCCCCCTAGTTTCTCTGTTTGTAATCTTTCTTCATTTTTTTAAAATTCTTGTGTCTTCTAAAATAACGACATCTACATCACTACTCCAAAATCACGGTTCTTCTCACTATATTCTTAATGCTATTCACATTTACAGAAAGCACTCTAAACTTTTCATTCGAGTCATGATTTCATAGCTAATTACTTGGTTAGCTGCCTTAAGGAGCCATTCTAAGCTTAGCCAATTTCCCTCCCAAGGATTAGAATCAAACACTGTACCTTGCATCTTTGAGCAACACCTTAACCGTTATACCAACCTATTCTGTATATATTACTTGCCATTCATTTCCTTTCTTTTTTCTTTTGTACTTGTCCCTTTAAATGTTCTTTTTGTCTTTTACCCTTTTTCCAATGAAATCATTTTTTTTTACTTTCTCTCAATTTCTATCTTCTTCATCATTTATTTCAGAGCCTTCTTTTATGTCCTCTTTATTATTTGTTCTCATCTAATTTTTCTTCTATTTCTACAATTTATTTTCTTTGTTCATTATCTTCTCTTTCATTTTTTCCCTTATGCTTATTTTCATTTTACAATCTATCCATAAATGTCATTTATAATGTTTCAATTCACATTTTTTGCATCATGTCCCATTTCGTCATGAAACGTCCCTATTTCCCTAAACATTTATCATGCTTGGTATATGCATAATTTTTCTCTTTCTATTTTTAACAAAATATTATAATCCCATCCACCAGCCCATAAACCTTTTGTTTATCATAAATCAATTAACAAATAACAGCCAAAAGGTAAAGAACCTTGATGTAATAGCAAAATTCACGTACTCCAAAAACCACATGGTATCACCACAACTTAGAAGAAATTCACAATTTAATGATACAACATAAATGAAAACAACATACAAAGGATAAAAACTGTAAATGCTTTCACGTTCCCTTTGAACGCTTCATCAGACATACACAACTACCCTCTTACTGCTACTTAAATACTAAAAAAATGCCAAAAATAAAATCAGTCAATCAATCAAAAAAAAAAGTTTTTTTAGAATTTAAGTAGCAGTAAGAGGGTAGTTGTATATGTCTTTTTTATCATAAACTTTTGCAATGTGCAGTCAAGGTCTCTCTTTCCACCTCTGTTTGAAAGTGTACATGAATTTTCTTTTTTGTTTCCATGTTAAATGTTTTTATCACATAAATAAATATTCCATGGATTATAGTCTTTCTTTTTTCATATTCTCCGAGAAAAATTTCCATTGGAAAAACAATTTAGACTTGCTTGGCTACAAACATCTGCATTAGAAGCTGAAGCTGAGTGAAACTTGCAGTACTGCATTTTAGTATTCTGTTAAGTACAAACTTGCAGTTTTAAAATTACTGTATTTTTATTTTTTCTGTTTCCTAATTGTGTGTTTCTGAACAGTGTGCTCTGTGTCTGTTTGCTATATGAGGGGGTGGTGTTATCACTTTTTTGTTATCTGATATTTAATAGCCTAGAGGGATTCCTCGGTACTTTAAGTGCTAGCCACAAAG
This sequence comes from Protopterus annectens, assembly GCF_019279795.1. Taxonomy (NCBI): domain Eukaryota; kingdom Metazoa; phylum Chordata; order Ceratodontiformes; family Protopteridae; genus Protopterus; species Protopterus annectens. The sequence continues at coordinate 1,426,709,833 of NC_056746.1, read as the reverse complement.
TTTGAGAAATCATTTTATGCTCAACTCTTGAGAGACTTGCTTGACTACAAACATCTGCATTAGAAGCTGAAGCTAAGTGAAACTTGCAGTAGTGCATTTTAATATTCTGTTAAGTACAAACTTGCAGTTGTAAAAGTACTGTATTTTCATTTTCCTAATTGTTTCCTAATTGTGTGTTTCTGAACAGTGTGCTGTGTGTCTCTCTTCAGTTAGTTCCCCACCCTCCATCACTGTTTTTGTCTTGGTATTAGTGTTGGTGGCTCTGGAATTGCCCACCCCTCCTGTAAGTCTGTATTAGAACACTCCTCCTGGGTCCATCTCATTTGCTCACTTAACCAAGTACAGCGAGATCATATTCTGAGTCTAGTGTTCACTCTACTTAATACAGAGAGTAGATTTGAGAAGGCCCCAAAAAATTGCACTTTATTCATTTGCTTTTTACTGTATTTGTCTTTCCTCCTACTTTATTTTGCTTTTCTTAAAAGTACTCAATTTTATTTATTCTTCTGCATTTATTACTGCTTGGTAGTAGCCTGATTAAATTGTAACTGTTATTCTAAGTCTTTTGGTTTAAGCACTTGGGCTTCATACAGGCTGTTTTACATTAAGAATGTTTGTGGTCTGCACTGTTGTAGCAGGACAGGTAGCTTACATCCTTCTAAGCTGGGAATTGCTGATTGAAGGCCAAGTGTCTGCTATTCTAAAAAATGTATTAGTTCTGGCTTAAGCACTTGGGCTTCAGGCCAGTTATTCTACATTAAGAAGGTTTGTGGTCTGCACTCTTGTGGGAGGAGGGGCTGGATTTTGCCCGTCTGAGCTGGGAATATCTGGTCACAGGCTTATTGCGCCTGCCTATTTGAACTGTTTCTTTCTGAAATTGGTGCGGCTTGTTGCTGTAGCATAGACCAGATTCAGGCCTGCTGAATCTAGCTTTGTTTGTATAACTTGAGCACTGATCCAGGCCATTTTTTTTTTGGAGAAGGTTCTCCTGCACCCTAGTAAGCAGGGGTGTGCAGTTAGAACTTGTCTGATTGAAGACTGTTGGAGCAGGGCTCATTTTTGAGCTTTTTTTTCTGGTTAATTGGGTAACTTGTTTAAATCAGTTTGTTTGTTTTCTATTGTTTTATATATATATATATATATATATATATATATATATATATATATATATATATATATATATATATCAAAAATTGCACTTTATTCATCTGCTTTTACTATATTTGTGTTTCTTCCTACTTTATTACTAGGGGCATTGACTACAACTCTGATCTGCGATATATAACAATAAGTATCCTTTTCTTTGCATTTAAAGTGTTTTTTGAATGCATCTGCTTTATTTTCTTAAAAAAAAATATATATATATATATATATATATATATATATATATATATATATATATACATATATATATATATATATATATATGTATATATATATATATATATATATATATACGTGTTTCCCACCTTTCTAAGCTGGTATAGTCCAGTTTTCAGGTTAGTGCTAAATTCAGGGCAGTGTTACAAATCTTTGTGTTTGCCCATACCTTACTTGGATAGAAGGAAGTTTTCTGTTCACCTGTGAGAGAGGGGAGCTTTGAGCAGCCTATCTGTCCCTGGAGGAGTGGTTTCAGCCCAGAAATTAGTAGTTTATTGGCCATTTTGGGCTAATTTCTATGTCTTTCATTTCCCTGCTATAAATACCGTGTTTGCCCGCTTTTGCGTGCTGGGCAGCGCCGGTTAGCTAGGGTAAAACTATTCCTGGCTCCACAAAGTCTCCTCTTCAGTTTTTCCCTTGGAACTAGACAAACTTTCAACTTAAGCACTTAAGCCATTAATTTCTCAGCCTGGCAATTACTCAAAACTTATAGCAAGCACTTATAAACCCTAGCACTAGACCCTCCTGTACTGTACAGAAGACCAAGGCTTTTTATTCGACCTTACCAGCCATCCAGTAAAACAGTTCACTGTACCTATCCAGGCATGTACAAAGGGCAGTTTTGGGTGTAGTCACCAGTCCAACTGGTGAATCTGGGCATTTTGAGTAAATGTTACAACTGTCTCATGTACACAGACAACCCCCTCCTCCTACCACCAAACACTAATACATGAGAGAGATGCAGTTATACAGCCAAACTGGAGGCTAAACTCTCACAACTCAAGACTGGATCAGACAGTCAAGAGGAGAAGGGAAATACTTGCATCACACCACCAGTCTCACATAAACCCATTAAAGCAGCACTGGAAAAAACGCACATAAATACATGAAAACATACTCGGAGGCTCTAAATAAAAATCTGCAAAACCAACAGCGACCTCCAAAACAAACATCCAAGCAACCTCCACCCCCCCCAACACAAACCATGAAATACATAATTCACAAAACCAGTGTGCCATGCAATCACAGCCCTTAAGGCAAAATAACATACCCAACATACTAGTAATAGGTGACTCTATAGTCAGGCACACTGACATTCCACTCACTAGGCTGAATAAGGAGAAGGTTACTGTTAGCTGCTGTCGGGCACCAGGATCCGCCACATAACACAAGCACTCAGGTCACTCCAGAACAAGTACAAATATGACTCTGTCATTGTCCATGTTGGTGTGAATGACCTGAGACATACCTCTCTGGACTACATGAAAAGAGACATGGAAGAGCTATCTGATCACGTAGCCAAGGCTGGTATGACCCTGACCCTGAGTAGCATCCTGCCCTCACCAAGAATTATATCACGGTATAAAGAAAAAATTCTCGATTTCAACAATTGGCAAAGATTCTGGTGTCATTCAAAGGGGATCAAGTGTCTGTCTGTCTGGTATGACATGCTCGACAAGCCACGCTGCTTTGCTAGAGACGGCTTGTACCTGTCACCCTTAGGCTTTCGAATACTGGCCAAGGCTCTTGCCACCCCCATAGTGCCTTTTTTAGGCAAGGCTCAAAAGACAAACCCACCGCTGTAAATAGCATGAGTGACAAAAAACTGAGGGTAATGCTACTCAATGCCAGAAGTCTGAACATCAAAATGCATGCACTCGAGGCACTCCTCAGTATGGAGAAAATCGATATATGTGCAGTAACAGAAACCTGGTTTAAGGCTCCAGAGAGCACCCCAGCACTACCAGGCTACAACCCATACCATACATTTTGGCCACAGAACCCAAACTGAAATACAAAAAGTGGGGGCATATCCATATTCATCAAGGATACTCACACCTCCAGGTTAGTGGCACAGCACGATGCTTCAGAGATCATCCACGTGCAACTAACAACGGGCAAAACTACAATTCAAATTGTAGCTTGCTACAGATCACCCACCATGTCCCAGGACCCCCATTCAGCATTTCTGGAACACTGGGAAACATAAAGGTCCTACCAAACACCCTAATATTGAGTGATTTCAATTACCAAGACCCTGGAAGAAAGCACAATAAAGCTTACGGACAGGACGAGCTTGTCAACCATTGTATCCTTTGATCCAAGTGTATACTCCACAGAAAACTCAATGGGCACTAAAAAACGCCAATGTACAAAGCTTGTCAACCGTTGTAACAATTTAATCCAAGCATTCGCTCTACAAAAAACACTGATGTCACGCAGTAACGCTCAATATACAAGTACGTTTCTGTTTTAAAGCTCGCCCTGTCCATATGCTTTCTTCCAGGGTCTTGGCAATTATTTGTCAGTTACTTTTTTGTACTAACTCCCTTGCCCAATATTTCCTAGAATTTATCTCAAACGTCCTGGTTCAACTGGTCAACACTCCCACCAGAGGTGACAACATATTGGACCTGGTCATCACCAACATGGGTGACTGGTGTTCCACACTGGAGATCAACCCCTCGCTGGTTAGATCTTACCATAAACAAATCACTTTGGATAGCCACATTCCGCCCCCACCCCCGGACAAAAAAAACCACCGTGAAAAACTTTTCAAAAGCAAACTTCACGTTACTTAAGGCCGAGGTGGAACGTTTCAAAGCCCCATGCTGAAAGATAACGCTGTCCAAGCTGCAAAATCCTTTACTAATGCATTCTATGGGCACCTACAAGAATGCATGGATCATGCCATCCCAAACAAAACCAAGACTCACTCCACCAAGAAAAGAAAACCAGTCTGGTGGACTCCTGCCATAAACAAGCTATACAATAGAAGGAGGAAACTAGTACAGAAAAGAGTAAAATCCCAAGAAGGGAAGACATCCCTGATCAGTATCAGCAAGAAACTGCAATCCCTCATATTTGAAAGAAAAATTGCCAGGGACTCCAAAGATAACCACAAGGCATTCTTTAACTATGTCAAGAATATAAGTGGCAATGCTCAGATCTGCTCAGAGTTAGTGCAGAATGGCACAAAATACACTGAACCGACCGATATCGCCAACATCCTGGCAGACAGGTTCAGTGCCAACTTCACCCCCTCTCACCCCCAAAAGGGCCCATAACCATACCAGAAGAATGTAGAGTCTCTGAAATCACAGACACTCAGGTAAAAACAGCCCTCTCCAAAGCCAAAAACACAGCATCAGTGGGACCGGACAGTGTCCTAGGCTGCGTCCTACACAAGTTCAAAGACGAACTAACCCCTCACCTAAACACACTGTTCAAACTCAGCCTCTCCACAGGCTACGTACCCATAGATTGGCGCCTGGCAACGGTTATTCCGCTCCACAAAGGTGGAGCCACAACAGACCCCAGGAACTATTGCCCTATAAGCCTGACTAGCTTGGTCTGCAAGGCTGTGGAGCACATCATCATGGAACTCATTAACAGAGACATTGGGAACCTCCAAACACTGGACCCTACCCAGTTCGGCTTTGTTAAGGGCAGATCATGCCTCTTAAACCTGGTGGACTTCCTTGTGACAGTTACCAAGGCTATAGATGAGGGAAAGGTGGTACACACAGCCTACCTAGACCTCACAAAGGCCTTCTACACCATTCCACATTCTGGTATTATAGACAAGCTCACCAGCCTGAACATAAACCCCTACATCACAAGATGGGTTGCCAACTGGCTCACGGATAGAACCCACATGGTGAGAGTTGCGGGAGCTAGGTCCAACTCTAAACCGGTTACAAGTGGCATTCCCCAGGGCTCAGTCCTGGGACCCTTCCTGTTCAGCATATACTTCTCAGAGGTCCAGGCAAGCACAGGAGGACTATGGCTGACCAAGTTCACAGACGACTGCAAACTAGGGACTATAATTGACTCTCCGGCTGACAAAGACATCCTCCAAAAGGGTCTCACTGAGACGGATACTTGGTGTCAAAATCATGGCCTCAAGCTAAATCCCAAAAAGTGCATAGTCATCCCCTTTGGAAAAAACAAAGTACCCACAACTACCACATAGGTGGTAGTCCCCTAAATACGGAAGATGTAATAAGGGATCTGGGGACCCAAGTAGATAGTAATCTCACCTTTGACAATCACGTTACCAAATTGGTTAGAAAATCCTTCTACGTGGCCCACCTAATCACAAAAGGGTTAGCATTCAGATCAAAAGAGGTCATTGTGCACCTCTACTCATCACTCATCAGACCCATCATAGAGTACAATGCCCCATTTGGGATGTACCTTATAAGACACCTGCAACAACTGGAAAGACCACAAAAGTACCTCACCAAGAGGATCACTGGCCTCAAACAGATGCCCTATGCAGCTCGACTGAGGAAATTACAGCTGTACTTGGTTGCATACTGCCTGCTCAGAGGTGATCTCTGCCTGACATACAAGGCCATGTCCAACCCAGAATTGATACTACAAAGTGAGGCTCCTGAACCATCTGCTACCTCCTGGACACTAGAGGCAGAAAGGTCATTTGAACACCTAAAGAAAACCTTATCCCAGAGCCACATGCTCTAGGGATCTAAACCTCACCACAACAATAAATAGGACGTTCTGGAGGGATAGATTCCTGTCCCAGAGACTTCCCATGCTTTGGAACAAGATCCCAATCTACATTAGGCAGAGCTCCTCGCTAACACTCTTCAAAAGAAACCTTGACACGTGGATGGGAAACAAAGTTTACCTCGGGGATCACTGCAGTGGCTCTGCTGGACAGAGGCACAGGGAACTAATCTAAGAGGGCGGCGAAAGCCAACACATTCTGGCTAAGCTTATAAATGCCTTCGGGCAGATAGCCCAGTACCTACCTATGAACCTAATAGGTTACAAAATGTCTTTTTGTTAATAAGAATAAATGCTGTTACCTCATGTACTTTTACACCCAAAGAAGTTATTAAATTATCCCACACTTCATACCTGTCCATTTCTTTGTCTTCTTTACTTTGAATCCTTACTACGTACTTTCAGTTTTCATTTTTTGCCTTTCTCTTTTCTTCTACTCCCATTTTGCCTTCTTTAACTTTCTCTGCATGTGTTTTCTTTTCATCTCACCACTATTTTTCAGGATTGCCTCTGCATCCTCCTTTTGTATTTTATTCATGATGTTCCCCTAGGAATCATCTTCATTTTCTGTCTCATGCTGCATCACCATTTTTTTAAGTAAATCATCCTGTTACCCTCCTGAATAGAAGGTTGTAATTATATATCCATCATTTGCCAACCCATCTCCATCTACTCAGAATTCTACATGCATTCTCTGGTCTCAATATCAGCTTTCTCCTTCATTTTTCTCAACATACCATTATCTTCTTCTTTCTTCACCTGCCTCCCTATTTCTCTGGGCTGCCTCTGTGCCTGGAATGGAAATAAGGAAGTGCTCATGCAAAATAGGTCCCACTCACAACAAGGACGAGCAGGGAAGTTCACTGTTACCCTGACCAAGTTTCCCTTGTAGTATAAATATTACCTTGAGTCTCCCATGTAAAGAGGCAATGAACCTAACAGGATCACAGGATCAAACCAGTCCACAAGGGATAAACAAAACAAATAAACTGTCCTTTGCTACAAAGTTTGCTTTGTGTTTATGTCTTCTGTATAGTTGTACACTAATGTCATATGGCTCAATTTGTTTTTTTTAGAAAATGTTTTGTTAGTACCATTAAATAATTTGTACTTTGCTTACCTGCTTGGAGACCTCCCTGGGACTCCATTGAGAATGAGGCCTTTCCATTTAAACATTCCCAGTTAAATATAAAAAGTAAATAAACCTGAATTAGAATACGGATGTCCTGGGTTCATGGGGTTTACTGCCTTGAAGATAAATAAATAAAGTTTTATTTATGTGCTACACAGTGAAATGCTATCCGGAAAACTAAGAGATGCAGACGTAAAATCCTCACCTGACATTTCTCTTCCTGCTTTGTGAATTTTTTAATTCTTAGACATTTGTGGTTTTCTATTCAGGCTGCTCTGAATCAGTCTGTTTCTACCATACAGAAAAGATTCTCAGAGTGAGGTTATAAATAGCAAAGTACATAATTATATCCACGGCTTCACTATATGTAGTTTTCAGAAATAAACCCTACATGTCTCTGCTTTGACAGAAGCAGTTATTACAGCACAGTTACTTTCACACAGACCATCAGACATACAGACACACACAATGTTCTTATATCATGTTATTACAGATTACAAAATAAGTTGTCTAGGAAACAATAAGCAAACCTGTTTTTGTTTTCCCTTTTTCTTCCAAACCAGCTTTGAGGGAACAAGCTGTTAAAACAGAATTACAGAAAAATAGAGCTAGTTTGCATGGCATCAGCAAAAGTGAAAACATATGCTCTGTTAAAAATAATAATAATAATAAATACTTGAAGTATTGTTTGCTTGTACGTATGAATTATTATTTGGTTGGAGAGCTCAAAAAAAAAGTTCAAATGACCTTTCTGCCTCTAGTGTCCAGGAGGTAGCAGATGGTTCAGGAGCCTCACTTTGTAGTATCATTTTCTTTATGCAGAACATAATACGTGTCACCAAGTAGACATCATTGCCATGTCTGAAGTGCAACATCCTAATTCCATGCTTTGTTTTCAAACTAAGTGAGAATAAAGCTCTACATGCAGTGTGTTAAATATGGAAAGGACTGTGAATGTAGCAATATATTTGCATGGGAACACATCACATATTGTTACCATATTTTTTCTACAAACGTTATAACATTAAAATATAATGAAGCTGGAAGAATATGTCTACTGAATTTTTATTAGTCAGTAAAAATTTGTTTTTTAACATGGTAATTTGAAAAAAAAAAATTGGTTTTATATTAAAAATGAAAGACTGCCTTGGGTTGTTGTAGCATACATTTTAGGGAATTAGTGTTATGTCTGGTAACCTTTCATGGTCTCAAGGGCAGGTCAGATAGCAGTCTGTCATTTTAAATGCTTCTGTTTAGTTTCACTGTGAAACTAGACCGTATGAGCAGAACAATGTCATCATAATTCTCAACTGTCCAGATTTTTACTTCATATTTTGGTCTGTGCTTTTCTGGATTTTTGTGGCAAATCAGTAAAGATTGAATTTATTAATTAATGACAGGTATTTGAGTTTCAGAATTCACAACCTTCAGACAATGGATGGTAACACATGACCTTTTATTCTAGCAACTTTCTAAGTTTATAAGAGCAATATTTAAAATTTGTCCCTATTTTTGGGACTTTGCCCCCCCCCCCCATTATTTTTTGTCTTTTTCCAGATTGTTTTCTATGTCAAGAGGTTGAGAGCTATGAATGGCACCAGTGAGTAAACATTTAGATTTAAGCTTTCTGTGGGAATCATGGGTAAGTGCCATAAGAAAATAAAATAGAGACTGGAAAAAATAGCTATTCTGTTTTGCTTTAAATTTGCCACTCAAACATGTAACAGAATGTCAATAGAATAACAAGTTTATCAAATCCACAAAAGCATTTGTCAGTATCAGATTTTCTGTTGCAGTATTTAGATTTTTCAATCTGCAGAGTTTAGTTTGTGACTGATCTTTTGAAAACTGTCCAAGCTACAGGATTGCATTTGCAACATAAAATTGTACCTAAGCTCTGCATCCTAGCTGCTTCTCCTGTATGGCGTTTGTTACATGCTAATAAGAGCAAGTTGGAGCAGTCCTGTAGAGCAGAACATGTTCTTCTACGGCCTGGAGCACAGAGCAGTGATCTCCATTTTCCAGTGAAACTGTCTCCAAGCATAATTTTGAACAAAGCCAAGAATAATGAGAGAGGGAGGCAGGGGGACAAAATCAGGGTCACTTTTTAAATATTACTCTTATTCATTGAAAAATTTAACAAAACAAGTTTTGCATCAACATGCATTTTCCTAACAATAAGAAATCAGAAACTCTAGTGTCTGGAATTATTGACTAACCTCAGTGATTTACCAGAAAATAAAAGAAAATTTACAAACACGGGTAATATTCTGCAAAATAAGCTACATTCTGCAAACTTCTGGACGGCTGAGAGCTATGTTCTAAGCTAGTCCTCATATGATTATGTTAATCACTGTTGTTTGCTATGCATGTGTGCTTGCTCATTTGTTTGCCACCTTAGCATGTAACTTTGTTACTTGCTGCTGTTGTATGCGTGCTTGTCCTTTTATCTGACAGAAATGACAAGTGTTAGCTTAGAAGGGCAGATATTTAATGTTTTATGCAACACTTGCTTTCTACTGTTATCTATTGCAGATTACTGTTATGTGAGATCTTTGTACTACATAATTAACATATCATAGCAAAGGCATATTATGTACTATATGCTGACCAAAGTATGTATTTGGTATACTTTATATGATGCTTTCACATGAGATGTTGTCTTTAATTATCATTCACAGTATCATATATGTCTTTTCATTGCTTTATCTCATTAGTATTGTGTTGCATACCTTTCCCTTGTAATGGGTTGGATTATATTCAAAAGTCTCAGGTCATACTACTAATTCTGCTACACTGTTACTTCTATTTTACTTAATTGTTTTTTTTTTTATGGAGATTTTCTCCTTTAATTTCCTATGAAATGGGTCTGGCTCAGCAGACTCGACCTGCTTACCAAAATATAAGTATATAAATAATTATTGGCTAGTCTTTTGGACTATCCCTATATCACAGTTAAACGTCTCTTATCACAAAGCTCATTTGTCAGTCTAAAGCAACAACAAAATGTTGTATAAAGGTCTCGGCATTGGTTTTGCGTTTACAGTTTTCTTTGGTATGAATTTTTTAAATATAATGCACAAATATGTGACACTTGACAATCTTCCCTGGAGGAACAGAAGATAAAAATCAAATGAAAGTCTGACAGGTCCTAAAACTGATGAGTCCATTAATAACCTTTGATTTACTTGCCTTGCATAGAAAAATCATTTTAGACACAATTTAGATTTGTAGGCTGTGAGCTGCTAATCTAATCAATTAATTTATAAAACAAAATGCATATTAACTGTGTCAGATTTGAAACCATTATTCTAGGCAGTACCAACCCTCTTTTGCCTTTTCTTGTAACATTGCCTTTACTTTAGTACAAAGAACAGAAGGTTATAAGTTTGGAAATCACCAGAAAATAAATAGGAGATTAATATGCAGTATTTACTCTTAATAACACTATTAATCTTTTTGTTTATTTTTGTACTTGGGTATAGGATGTCACGGACAGTGTTAAAAGGTCAACTCAGTCTACAGTATATAAGAACAGTGCAAGGTTTCTTTTGCATACCCCCTTCATGCAAAGTGCTAACATTTGTACTGATTATGATACAGGTTTTCTTGAATCGTAAGGCAGCTACCTGCACCACAGAGTTAGTGCATTATTTTCTGTAACATCTAGTATTAATTTAAGAGCTACCGTATTCATAGCATCATCCAAGATTTATTAGAGATGATTATTACACTCTCTAGTAACAGCAGTTTTGGCAAATTCCTCCATTGTGACTAAGCAGCCTGATTAGCTTATGTATGTATATATGTATGTAGGTATGTATTTATTTATATTTGTTTATTGGGGTAGTGCACTGATCTCAAAGGACCATTTGCAGGCAAAGCCCTGGTGAAAAGAATCACATAAGAAATTAACAAAACATATTTAAAGACACAAGGATATTCTAAAATCTTGTGCTGCTTCTTTGGAGTGTCCCATTTCCTTCTCTCCCCCATTCCTGGTCATCCCTTAGGTTGGCTATTTTTTTATAAATAACCTGGCACACCTCCTAATTCAATCCTGTCCAGTTGCTAAGCAATCTATCCATCATCAACCCTATCCAGCATCACACATTGTATGACTCCAAACCCTCTACCCACCTAGGAGACATGAGAATATATAAACCGTTATATCATTTGTCACCACATGCAGTTTAGCTCATATTTAAATTTTAACACGCATTCAACAGTATGAATTGTGAAACTAAAGGGTTAATTTTCAAGTCAGGTTTGTGCTAGTTGTTTGTCTGTGCCCAATTAGATGCATCTGTGTATTATTTAAATGTTTGCCTTCTCCTACAGCTTTGTCTGAAGAAGTTTACACTGGTTTTAAACAAAAGTGCTTACATCTTTTATATTTTTTCTACATTAAAAACTTTTGTTTTTCATCATCGTGCTTTGGATTTTCTGCTTGTTGGAACCTGATCTGCCAGACTTTTTACCTTTTGTGGTTTGCTTTTGCCTTTTTGTTCTACAGTTCATCCCATCTCTATTATCAGATCTTCTTTCCTTTGCCCCTTCACATGTTCTCCACCTATCCATCCTCTTACTTCTTTTCCCTTCTTCAAAAATCAGTGTCATCCCACATTTTGCATTATCATTTCTCCCCACTTCCTTCTAGTATCCACTGCCAAACATATATTTGTTCATAAAGCTATTTAAATCTCTGTACAAATTTACTGTCTGCCATCTTCTTGCCTCTTACTAGGTCTACCACAGAGCTCAACATGGGACCATCACATATAATCCCGTCAGCCCACTTCCATCTCCTGTGCCTTCGTAAATGCCAAAAGCATCAGGAACAGAGTATGTCTAACAGGCTTATTTATTACAATATACACTCCTGACCTACTCATAGTTATAGAATCTTGATTAAAACATTTCCATTCCAACCTACAACACTTTCCCTGGCTACAATAATATGTTTGATACCAAACCAGGGAAAATCTGGAGGAAGCACTTTTATACTATACAAATCTCACCTGAAGGTTATAACTTTAGCACAAGCTAATTAAACCTTAGATAAAGAACCAAACTAGCTACTTATAAAATTTCCTGTAATAATAAACCACCTCATTCTATACTAAGAAAAAGAATGTCTCTATCTGTTTCAAACACAACAGTATTATTATTCTGGGCAACTTCAATATCAACAGTTTAGGCACACAAAAAATGACTTTAATGAATTTGTGACTAAGCTCATTCTAATCACACTAATAAAGGAGCATAGACGTCCTAACCTTCACTCACAGAATCACACACACCTTGGCCTCCTTATAACAAACCAAGTAGTTAATCTGTCATCCATTTCCATTCACCTGCCTTCCTTTAGTGACCACTGCCTAATAGCATTTATAGTCAATGACATCACAGTGAAACACCCTGCCAGACTTATCTCTTTTGGATCTCAACCTCCTCCAAAAATCATCCACCTTAAGTACTACTTGTCCACCCTAAACTGGTCTCCTATACCTTCCTTAAAAGGCCATCCCATGCAACAGCATTTCTCTCACACACACACGCACCTTCTTGTAGATCCAAAAGAAATTCTTTCTGGTCATTAATAAACCATTCAAACACAGCAAAACCAATTATCTAACTAAATAATTAATACATCTGCCAAAATTACAAGCTGTAGCCTAGCACAGTTTGTAAAGAAACCCAAGTTCAGACACATGCTAAAAATTTATCATGATCACAACTTTGCCCAATAATCAATGAGATCTCATAAAGCCAAACTGCACACACCTGCACAATTGTCTTTTCACATGAAGGTAACCTCCTCACTGGCTGTAAAAATCCACTTATCTTCAGAATACAGTTCAATATTCTCAAGGGATTCTCTCTCCATTTTTGACTTTCTTTGGGTGTTCAGCAACCTCCCCAAACCTCTTTCACCAACAACCCTCGCTGACTGATACTATGTACCTACCTCCCTTCTACTTTGGAGTGACTAAAGAGAAAGGCATCACTCCTTTACTAGACCAAATACCTTTACATGCACCCACTGGAGTTAACAATCACAGCCTCTAGCTCATATAGCACTGCAGAGAGCACATCATTCAACCACTGTTTCACATGTACAACCTCTGCCTTACAAATAGACCAATGTTCAGCATATGGAAATGTGTTTTCTTTAAGAGACTATAGTACAGTCAACCCAGCACCAAAACAAAAGAAACCATCTAAGGCCTTCCACTTCTACCCTATCTCCATCCGGCCTACCTCAAGTAAGTTCCTAGAAAAATAGTTTAACCTCAGTTGCCTTTACTGCACCTCTTCTCCTTAAAACAACACTGGTTCTATACAAGTAGGAGCACAATGACTGAACTATGGACTTTTACTTAACATGGACAAGGGTAACCACACTGGTACTGTCTTTGAGAATCTAACCCATGCTTTGACTTAGCTGACCATTCCATCTTTTTCAGTCATATGCTGGAAACAGGAGTAGAGCCAATAATCTCAGAAGGATTTCATGATTTCCTCAGCAACAGATCCTATAGAGTTATGATAGTATCCTCCATTCCCAGTGAATCACTCAATTTTAAAAGGAGTCCCTCTAACTTTTATCCTTACCCCCGGCCTTTTTCCATTTTTCATCAATAATGTCCCACATTATGTGTCCCACCTCCTCCCTCATCCTGCATGCAGATGAGATGGTGATCCACAAGTCAGTCCAATATAAACACAGAGCACTAAAATTTGTTCCAACACAACCCCCCCTCATTCTCTCTGCCTGGCTCAGCTCTTAAAAAAATGCTTCTAAATATCAACAAACCAAAATTAATAATATTTGGAACTCACCAAAACTTTCCAAAGCCGTCTCATACGCACAGATAATTGATATAAACAATCACCCAACTGAAGTCACAACCTCAGTCAAATATCTCAGAATACGGCTCCACCAAATTTTACATTTTCAGATATATATTCATAGGTTCATAGGTAGGTACTAGGCTATTGACCCTAGGGCCTATACAAGCCTAGTCAAAAAGATACCCTGGCTTTCGCCACCCAAGAAAATTATTTTCCTGTGCCCCTGTCAAGCAGAACCACAGAAGTGATCTCCCGGGTGAATTTCCTATTACCCATCCAGTCATCAAGATTTTTCTTGAAGAGTGCTAATGAGGAGCTCTGTTTGACATAGATAGGTAGTCTGTTCCAGAGTATGGGAAGTCTCTGGGACAGGAACCTATCCCTCCAACATGTTCTGTTTATTGTGGTGACAAGGTTTAGGTCCCTACAGCGTGTAGCTCAGAGGGATTGGGGTTTGTTTAAGTGGAGCATATCCAACAGCTCTGGGTTTGACATAGCTTTGTATGTTAGGCAGAGATTGCCTCTGAGTAGGCGATATGCGACAGAGTAAAGCTGGAGTTTTTTGAGACGGTCTGCGTAAGGCATCTGTTTGAGGCCAGTAATCCTCTTTGTGAGGTATTTTTGCAGCCTTTCCAGTTGTTGTAGATATCTTGTGAGGTACATACCAAAAGGGGCATTGTACTCTATAATGGGCCTAATGAGTGATGAGTAGAGGGGAACAATGACCTCTTTTTTTCTGGATGAGAAACCTTTTGTGATGAGATGTGCCATGTAGAAGGATTTCCTGACCATTGTGGCGATGTGATTATCAAAGGAGAGACTACTGTCCACCTGTGTCCTAAGGTCTCTTATCACACATTCAGTGTTAAGTAGACTACCGCCTATGTGGTAGTTCATGGGTACAAAGTTTTTACCAAAGGGGATGACAATGCACTTTTTGGCATTGAGCTTGAGACCATGTCTTTGACATCAGGCATCTGTCTCAGTGAGGCCCTTTTGTAGGATGCCCACATTGTTAGGAGATTTTCGATTATGGCTCCTAGTTTTCAGTCATCTGCGAATTTAGTTAGCCAAATACCTTCTGTGTTAGCCTGTACTTCAGAGAAGTAGATACCAAACAGGATGGGACCCAGGACTGAACCCTGTGGTACTCCACTTGTCACTGGCCTGAAGTCTGATTTGGAGTCTGCTACTTTCACAGTGTGGGTTCTGTCAGTAAGCTAGTTGGCAACCCATCTTGTGACATAGGAATTTATACCTAGTTTACTGAGTTTATCTATAATTCCCGAGTGGGGGATGGTGTTGAATGCCTTGGCGAGATCTAGATAGGCTGTGTGAACCACCTTACCCTCATCTATGGCTTTGGTGACTACTTCAAAGAAGTCTATCAGGTTTAGGAGACATGATCTGGCTTTTACAAACTGAAACTGTGTGGGGTCCAGAGTTTGGAGATCTCCAATGTCTTTGTTTATGAGTTCCATGATGATACATTGCATGGTTTTGCAGACAAGGCTCATCAGGCTAATGGGGTGGTAGTTCCTGGGGTCTGTTGTGGACCCCCCTTTGTGGAGTGGGATAACTGTCGCGGTGTGCCATTCAATGGGCACAAAGCCTGAGGTGAGGCTATGATTGAACATGGTACTTAGGTGGGGTGCCAGTTCATTCTGTAGTTCATGTAGTAGGCAGCCTGGGATGTTGTCAGGTCCCATGGATGCTGTGTTCTTGGCTTTGAAGAGTGAGGCTTTTACCTGTGCAGCCGTGATTACAGGGACTTTGCATTCTTCCGGTATAAAGATGGGCCCTTTAGGGGGTGAGAGGGGGGTAAAGCTAGCACTGAACCTGTCTGCCAGGATGTTGGCAATAACAGTTGGTTCTGTATATTTAGTGTCATTGTGCTGTAACTAAGAGCAGATCTGAGTGTTGCCATTGAGATTCTTGACATAGCTATAGAATGCTTTGTGGTTGTCTTTAGAATCAGTGGCAATTTTGTTTTCATAACTAGCTTTGGAGGATTTTATGAGGGATCTCAGCTTCTTACTGAGGCTGACCAGGGAGTTCCTCCAATTGTGGGGTTTTACTCTTTTTTGCAACAGTTTCATTCTTCTGTTGTAGAGTTTGTTTATGGCAGAAGACCACCAGATTGGCTTCCTTTTTTTGGAGGATAGCATCTTGGTTCTGTTAGGGATAGCACGATCCATGCACTCATGTAAGTGCTTATAAAGGGCATTTGTGTAGGATTCAGCAGTCGTACCTCTATTGTCCATCTGCATGGGTGTTGTGAAGTTTTCCACTTCTGTCTTAAGAAGTGTGAAGTTGGCTTTGGAGAACTTTTTTACGGTTGTTTTCCTAATGGGAGTGGGAGTGGGATGTGGATGTCTAGGGTGATTAGCTTGTGGTCC
The DNA here is from genome assembly GCF_019279795.1 of Protopterus annectens. NCBI lineage: Eukaryota > Metazoa > Chordata > Ceratodontiformes > Protopteridae > Protopterus > Protopterus annectens. The sequence goes on along the minus strand of NC_056746.1, from coordinate 1,426,693,531 downwards.
GATCTGACCAACGAGGAGCTGACATCTGGTGTGGAACACCGGTCACCCATGTTGGTGATGACCAGGTCTAGGATATTGCTGCCTCTGGTGGGGGTGTGGATAAGTTGATCCAAGGCATTGGAATTGATGATTTCCAGAAAACGTTGAGCAAAAGAGTTGGTACATGAGTAGTTTTCCCAGTTAATGGTAGGGTAATTGAAATCACCCATTGTTAGAGTGTTGGGTTGTACCTTAATATTTTCCAGTGTATCAAGAAAGGTGGAGTGGAAATCCTGGGGCATGGTGGGGGGTCTGTAGCAAGCTACAATCTGGATTGCATTTTTCCCCAGAGTTAGTTGAACTTGGATAATCTCGGATGCATTATGCTGAGCAGCTAGCTTGGAGGTGTGGATATCCTTAATGAATATGGACATGCCTCCACCTTAAGTGTTTCGGTCCGGGTTTGATGGCCGAAAGGTGTGGTATGAATTATAGTCTGGTAATGCAGGAGTGCTCTGTGGAGCTTTGAACCAGGTCTCTGTCACTGCACAGTTGTCAATGTTCTCCATTTTAAGGAGTGCCTTGAGTGAGTGCATTTTGAGGTTTCGACTTCTAGCATTGAGTAGCTTTACCCTCAGATTTTGCTTGCTTGTACCTGTTACAGTGGTGAATTTGTCATTTGGACCTTGCCTAAAAAAGGCGCTATAGGGGTGGCAAGAGCCTTTGCCAGTATCCAGAATCCCAAGGATGACAGGTGCAGGCCATCTCTGGCAAAGCAGCGTGGTCTGTCGATCATGTCGTCCCAGGCAGATAGATACTGGATTAACCTTAGAATGACACCAGAAGCTTAGCCAATTGTTAAAGGCAATCATTTTGTCCTTGTACTGTCATTCTGGGTGATGGCAGGATGCTACTCAGGGCTAGGGTCATACCTGCCTGGGCTACAGGATTGGAGAGCTCCTCCATATCTCTTTTCATGTAGTCCAAGGAGGTACATCTCAGGTCATTCACACCAACATGGACAATGACAGAGTCATATTTGTACTTGTTGTGGAGTGACCTGAGTGCGTGCGTTATGTGGCAGATCCTGGCACCTGACAGCCAGCTGACAGTAACTTTTTCCTTGTTTAGCTTGGTAAGTGGAACATCAGTGTGCCTGACTATAGAGTCACCTATGACTAGAGTGTTGGGTACATTGTTATGCCTTATGGGCTGTGGTTGAGTGGCACACTGAGTATGTGGGCTATGTGTCATTTGGGTTGTGTTGGGGGGTGGAGGTTGCTTGCATTTCTGCTTTGGAGGTCTCTGTTGTTTGGGCAGATTTGTACTGAGAGCCTCCATGAATGTAGGTGTGTGTTTTGTGCTTCTGTGTGTGTGTTTTGGTGGCGTAGGTTTTGAGGGACTATTGAAAGAAAAAGAAAACAAATATCAACCTGCTACTCTTTAGAGCATGCAAAATCTGGCAGGTCCTTTCATCTCCTTCATAAGCAGTCATAGGTAGAGGAATTCTTCTTGCCCAGTAAGAGTATGGCTTTCCAATAATTGTTTCTGTCTCTTCTGTTGGCTGCCCTCCAATCAGAATTTAATAAAATCTGCTGCTTCATTACAAACTTTCCTATATTGGAACACCACTGTCTTACTATCCAAAATGCTATGTGGCTTGCAGTAAAACAAAGAGCAGATATCCTATTGGGCTCACTCCTTTTTGTTTATATACCCTGACACTTTCTTAACCCTTGCTACCACCATACCCTCATATAACCATAGAGTACCCTCACAATCAGGTCTTATTCAACAAATATGAAGAACCAAACTGCAGTGCCCTCATGTTACCTTAGAATAGACTCACTGTGACACCTGTGCACTAGCCCAGTAATCAAGAAGCTTCAATCCTCACCACTAGCACCAGTGAGGGGTGTCCACATTGGGAGGATAAGAAGTAAACACACAGTAAAGTACAATTTCCCTTAAGAGCACATAGAGATCACAGTCAGACTGGAACTGGTTTCTCCCTTATTCTCCAGATTCCCAATAAGACTCCCCACTGGCACAGCTATAGGGTACAGATCCCAGCCTAGTGGTCAAGCAAAAACCTCCAGCACCGTCTCTGTCCATCTGGTGCTTTGTGTCCCTGCCCAAGTAGCTGACACACACACACATACACACACACACACACACACACACACACACACACACACACACACACACACACACACACACACACACACACACATAGACACACACACACACACACACACACACACACACACACACACACACACACACACACACACAGACACTTTGAGATATGAGTTAAATACAAACACACAGACAGTCCTGGTGAAGGTTAGCACAGGTTCTCTAGCTATTCCCCCTACTCTCCAGACTATAAGGTAGTAATCATTGCCACCAACCACTATTTATCTGCTACTAATAAGGCCCTTACTAAAGGGTGTCCAATTTTACCATGCAATATTATTATCCAGTTAGTAAGTATGACGAACAGCAAGGCTATTGGAGTGGCTTTGTACAGTATCACCAAATACATGCAAGTACTCTAGAGCTTAAATTATCTCTACACAAAACAGCCACAGTTGAAAGGTTTAAAATATTTAATAAGAAGAACACAAGACATTACTCATCAGTTCCACACAGTGCTAATACAGAGTTCAGAAATCACAGGAAATACTTTAAAGCAATATGGTAGGACAGTCTGACATAAATACAGAAAACATCTAGATTAATCTGGTTATTTCTATCTATCTCTAAGAGAAATCACTGTTCTAAATTCTACTTACATACAGAGCAAGCAAGTGCTGGTGAATGGATGTTCTTAAATTGATAATACACATTACTGCTGACTCATCTCAGATTACATAATTTTTTATCACTTCTTCTTTAGTTCCCAGACTAACAGAAACTCAAAATGTACATTTCTTTGTACGTTGCACCTGCCAGGAAACCACAGCAATAAAAGACACTTTTACATGTGAAACCTAGAAATTATCTATGTCTTAAGACAATAGAAAGAATTTCCCAGCCCAGACATCCTGTCTCCGAGCTCAAACATAGTTGTAAAATTCTTTACTTAACAGCTTGTTTCCAGCAGGGTGCACTGTGGTTACACTTTTGAAACAGTACAACATATAGTTTAATCATAACATATAGTTATCTTTACATTTGTAAAACAAGTCTGTGGATTGTGTTAATATTTACAATGATGTAGAATTATCTACAAAATTCTATCTGGCTGGGCTGACAGTCCCTCAGTTTTTCATCCCCCCCCCGAGTACACAAGCTAGTTTTTCAAGTGTTCCTTGAGAAACATTGCTTGAGAAGGTTGAATCTATCTGGGTATACCTTACTCCATTAACTGTCTTAAGAGCCCATCTGCATTGGTGTTGCTAACCCCACTGGGGTGCTGCTCTGACATATCATATGCTTGCAACCTTAGGCTCCATCTTAGCAAGTTGGCATTTTGCTGTCTGGCTCGATGTAACCATGTTGGGGATTGTGATCTGTAACTACAGTGAATTTTCTTCCATACAGAAAAGGCTGACATTTCTGCAGTGCCCACACTATGGCTAGACATGCCTTTTCTACAGCTGCATAGCATTCCTCCCTGGGTTGAAGCCTACAACTGAGATAAACCACTGGGTGCTCTTCTCCCTCTGAAGAAATCTGGCTAAGTACAGCCCCTACCCTGTGGTTCGAAGCATCCACCTGCACAAAAAAGTATTTGCTATAATCTGGACTGGCTAACACAGGGGGCCCTCCCAAAGCTTTTTTTAAGCTTCTGGAATGCCTGCTCACATGCTGCGGTCCACACCACCTTATCTGGCCTGTTTTTCCTTGTCAGGTCTGTAAGGGGAGCAGCAATGGTACTATACCTGGGGACGAACTTTCTGTAGTATTCCACTTTGGTAGGTTCTGGCCTGATCTTACTACTCCCCACTCTATGTCCCAGGTACAAGACCTCTGCCGTGCTCACCTGACATTTGCTGGGCTTAATGGTCAACCCTGCTCTCAGTAATCTGCCCAGAACCTCCATGACATGCTGAAGGTGCTCTTGCCAGAAATGGCTGTGGATGTCAATATCATCTAGGTAAGCAAGGGCAAACCCTCCTGCTCCTGCTAGAATATGATCTACCAGCCTCTGGAAAGTCACTGGGGCATTTTTCATCCCAAAAGGCATCTTTGTGAACTCATACAAGCCAAAAAGAGTCACAAAGGCTGACCTCTCTCTAACACTGGGAGTCAGGGGCACCTGCCAGGAACCCTTGGTAAAATCAGTGGTGGTAAGATACTGATCCCCACCCAGCTGCTCTAGGGCTTCATCTGTCCTAGGCATGGGGTAGGCATCTGACTGTGTGTGACTATTTAATTTCCTGTAGTCCACACAGAACCTGGTCCTGTCATCCTTCTTTGACACCAGCACCACCGGGGAGGCCCAGGGACTGTTGGACTCCTGAATTACCCTTAGTTCCAACATTTCCTGTATCTTCTCCCTCAGAGTCTGTTTGACTCTCTCAGGCACCCTATAAGGGGCCTGCCTAATAGGCCTTTGGGTTCCTGTATTCACCTGGTTCTGCACCATGTTGGTGCACCCTGGTTTCCCAGTGAACATGTCCCTAAACTCCTGTAACATTGCTCATATTTCTCAAACTTGAGCAGGAGATAGCTGCTGGGACATTGCTACCCCTTCCACTGAGGTGTCAGTCCGAGCCTCACTGAAGAGATCAGTCACCAGCTCTCCCTCAAACTTCTCCTGCAATTCACTGCAAATACAAAAAAACGACCAAGTAGAAACGCTTAATTTAACAAGAAATAAAGCTTTTGGGTTAGACCCTTCTTCAGTATTCAAAATACAATTAAAACACCCTCATTTTTATAATTCAGTAAAACAGCACATGACACAGCCAGCCAATAATATTAACTAAACAATTTACCAAAAGGTTACTTCACTGTAGTACATAGGTGCAAAATCTAAAAAATATTTTTCTCATTAAAAAATATTTACATAAGAAAGTTTATATATAAAACATTCATTTATATTGTTTTTGTTTAGCAACTAAGATGAGTTTTACCATTATCATATTATTCAGGCCGGGAGATCTATCTGCTTCCAGCCTAGTGATCCACCTATACTCTGCCATCTCTAATTTGTTATTAATATCTCCTTCCCTTCTACTTGGTCATTTTTTTTGTTTTGTATCAGTTTGTACGTCTTTGTGGAATAAGCTGCAGTTGATTTGTGTGTTGAGTAGATCCACTGCAAATACTCGGCACAAGGACCTCCCTATCATGGTAAGGTTTTGTCATGTTAACATGGTACAATTTGTGCCCCTGCCTCCTGCCTAGGATTTCTACCATGTAGTTAACATCACTGACCTTCCTTACCACCGTGTAGGGTCCCTTCCATGCTGCTTGCAGGTTGTTGTGTCTGACAGGAATGAGAACCATTAACTGCTGCCCCACAGCATACTCTCTAGCTCAAGCATTCCTATCATACCAGATCTTTTTCTGCTGTTGGGCTTCTGCCAGGTTCTCCTGGGCCATGCCCATGAGTTCCCCAAGTCTTGTCCTGAGGTTTAGGACATATGCCACAACAGACTCCTTGTGAGATTCACACTCACCTTCCCACTCATCATGTATTAAATCTAGAGGACCCCTCAACCTATGCCCATACAACAACTCAAAGGGTGAAAAGCCTGTGGATTCCTGGGAAACCTCTCTGTAAGCAAATAACAGATGGGACAAATATTTGTCCCACTCCCTCTTAAACTGGTCTGCAAATGCCCATAGCATGGACTTGAGTGTTGAGTTTAACTTCTCAACAAGACCATTAGTCTGGGAATAGTACAGGGTGGCCTTTAGGTGCTTCACTCCACAGTACTTCCACAGACAAGCCAATAGGTTTGACATGAAATTGACACCTCTGTCAGTCAGTATTTCTTTTTGGAAACTTAACCTGCTGAAAATCTCTAACAAAGCATTTGCCACCTTTTCTGCCTCAGTGGAGGACAAAGCCACTGCCTTAGGGTATCTTGTAGCATAATCTACTACCACTAGGATATACTTTTTCCTTGTGGAACTTGGGGTACTCAGTTGCCTCACAATATCCATAGCTACCCTCTGAAATGGCTCCTTAATCACAGGCAAAGGCATCAAAGGAGCTTTCACCTTGTCTCCTGCCTTGCCTACCTTTTGGCACTGCTCAAAGGTCCTGCATTACCCAGTTACATCTCTGGAAATTCCAGACCAATAGAAGTTCTGCATAACACGTCTCTTTGTACGTTTTATGCCCATATGACCTGCAAAGGGAATATCATGGGCTATGGCTAGAAGTGCCAGATGGTAGGGTCTAGGCACTACCAACTGCTGTATTCTCTCACCTGTTAGCCCTCCCTCAAGGATCCACTCTCTATACAGTAACCCTTTGTCCCAGTATCCAGATTCCCCCTTCCATTAAGAATAAGGTGCCTCACTAGCTACCTGCCTCAGGCCTTGCAATGTAGGGTCTGAGAGCTGAGCCTGTCTCAACTATCTCTTTGTAACCCTTCCCAGCTTCCCTTCCACAGGAAGTCTGATATCCACTGACATGGATGCTTCACTGTCAACCAGGGTACTACTACCCACCCCTGCCCTTGCAGTCACTCTGTCCAAGGTACCCACAAGCAGCTGTGGCTCACCTTCAGTCTCACTTCTGTAGAGTAGCTCCCTCCCTGAAGTAACCACCTCACCAGTCCTGGCTGCAAGTGTGTGGTCTGTCTGGGTCTCTGCCAGGCTACCAGACCCAAACTCTTGTCTCCAAGCCTGACTGCGTGTAACTGCATGAGCACATGGTACTGCATTATCTCCCTTCTTCCCCAACTCATCTACAGTAGCACATTGTCTATCAGCTAACCAGATCCTCATGTCCTCAGGCAAAGTGCTAATGACTTGATCCCTCACCAAAAGGTCTCCCAGCCCTTCAAAAGTGATGACCTGACATCCACTCACCCCCCCTATGAAAATAAGTGCTCAGTTTAGCAACATATTCACACACACTTTCATCTGCCTTGCGTCTATGCTCATGAAACTTTTTCCTATAAGCTTCAGGTATTAGCTTAAAAAAATTCTAGCAAACAATTCTTAACAGGAGTGTAATTAAAAAAATCATGATCAGATAGTTTAGACAGCACAGTTACAGCTTTACCATGGAGTAAGGGGGTCAGAAACCATACCCAGAGCCTTTGGTCAACATCATACTGTTTACATACCCTCTCAAATATATGAATGAAACTATCAAAATTATCTGCCTCTGTAAATTGTGGAAGAAGTTTACTGACCTTTTGTGCTTCTGGGGTCTGATTACTCCCTTCCCCATTACCTCCATGTGTCTGGCAAAGAGTCAGCATCTCCATTTCATGTTGCCTCTGCCTCTCATTCTCCTCAGCTTCTATTTCCAAATGTCTGGCCTCCAACTCAAGTCTCTTTAGCTCCAGATGGATTTTTAAGTCCTCTGCAGAAAGGTTGAGCTGTCCATTCTCTGAGTGTTGTACATCTCCATGGGCAGCCTGATTGTCCTCCTGGTTGCTATTTTCTGCTGCAGCTGTGACCAAAGTTGCAATCATGTCTGCTTTAGTCAGATTTCCATACACCAGTCCTTTAGCCTAGCACATCTCAGCCAACTGGCTTCTTGTCAGCTTGCCAATCTCCTCTGCTGACATACTTGCCTGCTCTCCCTAACTAACTAAGCTAACAAAAGAAATAAAACAATTGTGATCTGAACTCTGAATGTTCACTGCATGGCTGATTTGGAGTACAAAAACACATTCAGTGATCACTTTTCACAAGCTACAAGAATTCAGTGTCCACACCATTACAAGCCAATTAGTATGTGATGTGGCTAACTCACCACTATTAAACAATTAATATTTGATGTGAATATCCCACCATTGCCAAACAATTAATATGTGACACCCATGCACTGGCCCAGTAATCAAGGAGCCTCAATCATCACCACTAACACCAGTGAGGGGCATCCACATTGGGAGTATAACAAGTACACACACAGTAAAGTACAATTTCCATTAAGAGCACGCAGAGATCACAGTCAGTCTGGGGCTTGGTTCTCCCTTTCTCTCTAGATCCCCAATAAGACTCCTCACTGGCACAGCTATAGGGTACAGTTCTCAGCCTAGTGGTCAAGCCAAAACCTCCAACACCCTCTCTGTCCAACCAGTGCTTCGTGTCCCTGCCCAGGAAGCTGACACACACACACACACACACACACACACACACACACACACACACACAGTTTGAGATATGAGTTATATACAAACACACAGACAGTCCTGGGGAAGGCTGGCACAAGTTCTCCAGCTATGTCCCTTCTCTTCAGACTATAAGGTAGACAGCACTGCCACCAACCACTATTTATCAGCTACAAATAAGGCCATTATCAAAAGGTGTCCAATTTTACTATGCAATATTATTATCCATTTAGTAAGTGTGATGAACAGCAAGCCTATTGGAGTCGTTTTGTACAGTATCACCAAATACATGCAAGTACTCTAGAGCTTAAATTATCTCTACACAAAACAGCCACAGTTGAAAGGTTTAAAAATATTTAATAATAAATAATAAGAACACAAGACAATACTCATCAATTCAACAGTGTGCTAATACAGAGTTCTGAAATCACAGGAGATACTTTAAAACAATATTGTAGGATAGTCTGACATAAATACAGAAAACAGCTACACTAATCTGGTTATTTCTATCTATCTCTAAGATAAATCACTGTTCTAAGCACTACTTACATACAGAGCAAGCAAGTGCTAGTGAGTGGATGTTCTTATTAGATCCAAGACAGAATACAAAATGCTCAGTCTTTCTCTCTGAGAAAGTCTTAAATTGGTAATACACAGTACTGCTGACTCATCTCAGATTATATCATTTTTATCACTTCTCCTTTAGTTCCCAGGCTAACAGAAACTCAAAATTTACATTTCTTTGTAAGCTGCACCTGCCAGAAAACCACAGCAATAAAAGACATGTTTACATATGAAACCTAGTAATTATCTATATTTTAAGACAATAGTGTAGCATCATCCATGTATTGGATGATTGTTGCTGTTTTGGATTGTTCATACACGTTGAATAGAATGGTACCGAGAATGGAGCCTTGGGGAAGCTGGAGTAGAAGTCATCTCATTTAACAGATTAACTGTAATTTGGTAACTAGCTAATGGTGTATGGCTGTAGACCATTTAGCTGAACTTTATGCAGGAGATGATGTGAAAATGCATCAAAGGCCTTTGACATAATATCCCCTACCCTACCCCCATTCCCATACACCCCCATATTAATTACATTTATAGTTAGACACCACACCCTCTATCTGTTCCCTCCCACCCAATTAGAGTTTCACACCACACAAATCACTTACAGACCAATACCCTTCACCACACCCTTACTATCACTCATTATTAGTATATCAAACTTTAAAATACTACCCTTAAACACTCTTCACCAAATATGATGAAATATAAACAACATTCCCACTTAATAAAAGCACTACTCTACCTATGTACTATCATCACCTTTCTCCTGCTCAACTACATATCAGTACCCCCCCACAATGGCAAACCAAACCTCTATCCACTCCCCTGAAACTTTGTAACTTCCTTATCATACCACTAGACCTCACCTCCTCTAGATCGCTACTCCCACTACAAACTGTCAGTCAGAACTAACCCTCACTCCTCATTAATACATACTAAATTACTACACAAACTAACTAAACTGTATCTTCACCTACTCCACAAACTCATTCGCTGTGGTGACATTCAGCCTAATCCAGGGCCCACCACAATACCCAACACAGACTTTAATCAGCCAAACCTCCTATACTACAGACCTACCTCCTCTCTCCTCTTCATTAACATAAATGCAAGAAGTATACTTAACAAAATACAGGACCGTCACTCCTTTCTAGCTGTATATAAACCAGAAATCACAGTGCTAACTGAAACATGGCTTAAACCAGAACACCATAATAATGAGATTACAGCCCCTGGCTATAACATAATACGGAGAGATAGAGTAGAGAAAAAGGGAGGTGGGTTAGCGATATTGTTCCAAAATCATCTCACCATTAAACAAATTGATTATAACACCCAAGAAATCAAAGATGTTGAACTAATCCTTGCCAAATTAAAACTAAACTCAAACAAACATATCATTATGGCAGGTGGCTACATTCCACCAAAAACACACAGTAGTCTCAGAAACGCTAAGCTTTTAATGAAGCTTTCGGGCTCTCAACCCTTCATCAGCATATAAAATTCTACATTTCTTCACATTTAAATAGAGGAAACAGTTAAAATCACATGACCAAACCAACCAATAAAGAATAATAAGAAAATTCAAAAGAAACCACATATACTTCTTTACCAAAAAATAGTAAATAATTTTAAAACCATGATAATTTACATAAAAATCTAATTTTTATTCTACATCATATGTATCATCACATGATGTTAACAACCTTTTAGAACTAAGGGAGTTAGAATGGATAATTAGGCTACAAGCTGATACTTCTCCTGGATTAAATAATGCTACCAGTATAAAACCTGTATTAGTTAAGCGACAAATGAATAGTTTATAATAGGTTAGGTTAGTGTTATAATAATTTTATGATGTAGAATAAAAATTAGATTTTTATGTAAATTATCATGGTTTTAAAATTATTTACTATTTTTTGGTAAAGAAGTATATGTGGTTTCTTTTTAATTTTCTTATTATTCTTTATTGGTTGGTTTGGTCATGTGATTTTAACTGTTTCCTCTATTTAAATGTGAAGAAATGTAGAATTTTATATGCTGATGAAGGGTTGAGAGCCCGAAAGCTTCATTAAAAGCTTAGCGTTTCTGAGACTACTGTGTGTTTTAGGTGGCTACATTCCACCAGGCAATAACATTACTATAATGGAAAACCTGCTAAACTGTATTTCAAACTCCATGCCACAACAAGCTGTATTATTAGGTGACTTTAATATTGACTGGCTGTACTGCTCTAGCCACACTCCAGCTACCCACATTAACCTCCATAGATTTACCCAAATTATATCCACCCCAACCAGAACAGACAAAACCTCAAAACGCGAATCCATCTTAGACTGGATTCTGTTATCTGACCCCACTCTATCATGGCACTCTGGCTGTCTTCCTGACAGTCTAAGTGATCATCAACCAACCTACCTAATTTGGAACAGACCCCATTACATAAGCCAACCCAAACTCAGAGTAATACGTAACAAAAAGACCTTTAAAACAACTGACTTCATCAATTCACTGCAAAGCTGTAATTGGACACCCCTAAAACTCCACTTTCCTGCAAGTCCTAAACTGTCATGCCCCCTCCAGAACTATAAGACTAAAATATAATTATGGTCCATGGCTAACTAAAGATACTAAGACTACAATGAAAGAGAGGGGTCTGGCCTGGAGTCAATATCAAAAGAACAAAACCACTAATCTGAGGCAAACCTACCAAGAACTTGTAAACAAAGCCAAAAAGCAAATCAAACTAGACAAAGGTAACTACTGCAAAAACATGCAGGAAAAATATGCCAACAACCCTAAGTAATATTGGGCTACAATAAATGGCATAATCCACCCAGGTAAAGCCACCACCCCAACCCCAGTATTACCAAACAACCATGACAACATTCCCACACAATTTAACAAGTTCTTTACCGAAACAGTCCAAACCCTTACCAATGCCCTCGATACCACTAACAGCCCTATACCAGGTGCCAGCAAAACCCACCCTACTACTCAAAACAATACCACCAAGTTTTATAGCCTATCCCGTGTCCATCCTCATAAACAGGTCACTTGCAGAATTCAAAGTCCCCACCCTGTAGAAAACATCACACATTATTCCACTGCACAAAGCGGGCACCTCCTTAGAACTCAACTACCACCCAATCACAATACTCTCACCTCTATCCAAGATATTAAAGAGAGTTGTACAGTCCCAACTACTTCAGTACCTCTTACAAAACAACTTAATCTCCAAAACCTAGCATGGCTTTAGCCCATCCCACAGCACCACCACAGTATTACTATCATTTACAGATATAGTTAATCACAATAGAAACAAGGGACGATTTGTATCTTCTGTTTTCTTAGGCCATAAAATTCTTCTCCAAACTCTATGTACCCTAAGCCTCAGCCCCTCCACTATATCATGGTTTACTAGCTACTTATCTGGTCGACAGCAAGCAGTCCTATGGCATAACCAGCTGTCCCCCCTGCTACCAGTATCCATAGGTGTCCCTCAAGGATCCATCCTTGGCCCACTATTGTTCTCATTATTCACCAACCAAATCAATTCCTCCTCACTCACAGCATCAGAAGTACAATATGCAGATGACACCGCCCTTATAAGTGCCGCACCCACATTAAAGGAACTGCAAATCCTCACCAAAAACACTTTTACTCTAGCCGAAACATGGTTCACAAACATCAAACTTATTCTTAACCCCAAAAAAACTAAATTCATTCTTTTCAGCCCAGGTCATGCTCCCTCCCCTCAACAACACTTTCACCATTCACTCCAAAGATAACATTCAAACCATTCCAACTGCACACACTAAACTGTTAGGTGTAGAAATAGACAATAACCTCAAATTTGACATCTATATAGCACAAACTATTAAGAAAGTTAATAAAAAACTAGGACTTCTCTATAAGAATAAGCACGTTATAACTAAACAAGCCAAAGCTACTATTGCAAGAACTCATCTCTTAGCCATCCTTCTCTATGCCTCTCCCATCCTTACTAATCTCTACCAGAGTGATCTGAACAAAATGTAATCCTTTTATAACAAAATAGCCAAGTTTACTACTGAAACCTCATACAAATCCCACCACTGTCTCACCCTTAACCAACTTAATTGGCTCAAGCTACCTCAACTACTACTGTTTAATCAACTCACAATAGCGCATAATCTGTTCTACCTTCCAGAAAAAACCCTGCACTACAAAATATAATTAACCCCCACATCCCTACCAGAGCCTTTCAATCTAGTTCTCAGAACCTAATAAGTGTTATCAGATACAAAAATGATGCTGGGAAATCTCTCTTTGCTTGCACTATTGCCAAAATCTGGAACTCACTACCTAGCCAAATAACCTCCACTACCTCCACTATTCAATTTAAGAAACTCCTGAGAACTCACTTCTCAAACAATTGGCTTTGTTCATGCTACTCCCCAGGTTAATTTGCACCAATACCATGTTCAAAGATTCTATTAAAGGTCCCCTAATTCCTTTCACTGTAAAGCTTAATAATCACTGGTTATTTCTATAACAAAATATTGAGAGAACTCATAATTTAGATAGACAAAAACAATTGTGTTCTTGTGTTTATATTTTATATTCTATATAAACCTTACTACAGGAATGCTGTATGCTGACTTTGCTAAAGGAATTGTTAATCTATATATAACTTATGTTTCTATGGAACCTCTATCTCTGTATGATATTCTTGTGTAATTTCTTTATGACATGCTATTGGGGCTTTTCTCCCCGGGCCTCCGCTGAAAATGGATATGTGTCTAGTTGGACTTTCCCGGTTAACAAATGTAAAATAAAAAATAAATAAATAAATATCATGGAAGAAGAGAGTGGAGATAATTTGTCCTGAGTTCATTCCTTAATTCACATAGTCTAGGAAATGTAGTAAACCATAATTAATAAATAAGCTGATTCTTAAAAAACAGGGACAAATATATAATAGCTATCCAAGTCCAAAAAGCCTTAACTTGTTTAGTGGTTGGCATGGTCCACTTTTGTATTGTTTCAATTTTCTCAGCCTGTGGTTTGACTATCTCTCAGCATATTATGTACCTTCAAATAGTGTGCTTCTACCATGTCTAACTTGCTTTTACCTAGGTTAGCAGTTAGTCCAGTTTGTCACATGGAATTTCAGATGGCTTGAAGTTTAGGTAGATGGCTTTTCCTACCCTTATCAATGTAAGCTGCAGCATATTTGGTATGAATGTAAGAATTTTTGCCCATCAGCCCCTCATATGTTGCAGGTACTCCATGGAGGTGAAAAGGTAGGTAGTACTTCGTAATAGGAGAGTCTAGCTCGTGTGGCAAGTGCCATTTTCCCTTAGCTTCTGTGGCTAGTGGAATTTGCCAAAAGCCTTTGGTGAGGCTCAAACTAGACAGAAACCTAACATTGCCCAGTTTTTCTATCTATTCTGGGCCTAGGATACAAATCAAAATTTAGATATACTGTTTAACTTTCGGAAGTCATTACAAAATCATTTAGATCTGTCAGGCTTCAAGACCAGTGTAATGTAATTGTTCAATTCATTCAGGGAGTCTTTCACCTGGTATGATTTTAAGATTTCTTTCTCAGCAGGTACTATTTCTGTGTTGTGCTGAATTAAACTGGTTCTACCAGCCAGTCTGAAAATATGTCCTTTATTCCTAGAAGAAATTGTTACTTCTTGTTTTGAGACACTGATAGTGTCTCCCTATTTTACCTTCAGAACATGCTAAGGAAACCTTAATCTCCTGGAAACATAATAAGTACAGAAATTATAGATTTCAAAACATTTATATGGTGATGGTGCAGCTGCTCCAATAAGAGTTACATGGATATATATATTAAGAAAGTTCAGTTACAGATTTGCTGTTCTGAACTGTTTGGAAGTTTCTAGAAGGCCAGTGCTTGCTTGGGCTAAAGGGAAGTCTCTGTGTTCACCAGTGGGAGTGGTTAACACTGAACAGCCTGCCTGTCCCTGGAGGAGTGGTTACTACCTAGAAGCTGTAGTTTTATTGGACATTTTGGGTCAATTATAAACTCCTTGATCTCTCTCTCTTAAAACCCTACAACTCTCTTTTTGCGCAGTTTTCCGCCCTGAGCAGCGCCGCCTAAACAGGTTTAAACTATTCCAGGCTCCACAAAGTCTGCTCTTCACTTTTTCCCTTAGAACTGTTCAAACTCCAAAGTAATCACTCTATTCTCTTTCTAAAGTCCTGCACTTGCTCAGCTCTTATAAGGAAACACTAACTATCTAAAGCACTACACCCTCCTTGACTTCTCATAAGTATTAGACTCCCGATTGGTCCTTCCTAATCAAGTGAAAAATCAGTTCCCTTCCCTAATCTGATCAGTAAAACAAACAGTTCCCTATACTAATCTGATATGTCCAAGGGTCAGTTTCAAGGTTACTCTCCAGTCCAGCTGGTGAATCTGGGAATTTTGAGGCAATGTTACAATTGTCTTATGTACACAGACAACCATCTCCTCCTTCCAACAAACTCTAATGCATGTGAGAGATGCAGTTACACAGCCAAACTGGAGGCAGAGCTCTCTCAAACCAAGACTGGCACAGTCAGTCAGGAGGAAAAGGTAACCACCCACACCACAAATCCAGTCTCACACAGACCTATTGCATCTGCATACCCAACACATAAACACACAAAAACATACTCGGAAGCTCTAAATAAAAATCTGCCTAAACAGCAAAGACCTCCTAAGCAGATATCCAAGCAACAGCCACCCCTCAACAATACCCACAAATCACATATCTCACAAAATCAGTGTGCCTCACAGTCACAGCCCATAAGGCCAAACAACACACCAAATACACTTGTTATAGGGACTCTATTGTCCGGCACACTGACGTCCCACTCACCAGACTGAACAAGGAGAAGGTCAGTGTAAGCTGCCTGTCGGGTGCCAGGATCTGCCACATAATGCAAGCACTCAGGTCACTCCAAAGCAAGTACAAGTATGACTCCGTCATTGTCCATGCTGGTGTGAATGACCTGAGACGTACCTCCCTGGACTACATGAAAAGAGACATAGAGGAGCTCTCTGACCATGTAGTCCAGGCTGGTATGTCCCTGACCTTGAGTAGCATCTTGCCCACACCAAGAATGATGCCACAGTATAAAGACAAAATGATCAGTTTCAACAATTGGCTAAAGTATTGGTGTCATTCAAAGGGGATACAGTGTCTTTCAGCCTGGGATGACATGCTCGACAAGCCACATTGCTTCGCTAGGGACGGCTTGCACCTGTCACCCTTAGGCTTTCCTATACTGGCCAAGGCTCTTGCCACCCCCATAGTGCCTTTTTTAGGCAAGGCTCAAAGGACAAACCGACCTCCATAGACAACCCAAAGATAAAAAAAACTAAAGGTAATGCTACTCAATGCCAGAAGTCTAAACCTCAAGATGCACACACTCGAGACTCTCTTCAGTATGGAGGAAATTGATGTCTGTGCAGTAACAGAAACCTGGTTCAAGGCTCCTGAGAGCACCCCAGCACTGCCAGGTTATAACTCATACCATGCGTTTCGGCCCCAAAACTCAGACCGAAGCACAAAAGGAGGGGGAGTATCTATATTCATCAAAGATACCTACACCTCCAGGTGTATTTTTATCTTATTTTCATTGTGAGGCAGTATTGCTTTGTTTACCAGATGTCTATTAATGTTTGTGCATTGTGCTATAAAATGTAAAAATAAAATCCAAATAATCATTGTAGAAGTAAAGCAGTATGTGCATATTAGTGTTTATGGTAAATGGGGCAAAATAGCCAGGTAATGGGACATTAGAATGGTTGCAGGGGGGCTCTGGTGCCATATTTTGATAATCTGTTCTTCAGTTTGCGTTTGAAAGGTGGTATCCCACAATTCCATTGGAGTGGGGGGGTTACATAATTATGTATGCAAATTTATGTTAAACAGCATACAGATTTGTACCTATTTTTCATGGGCCTTTTCCAGATTTTTGATGTTTCCAGGTTGAGAGGTATGATGAAGGATCAGATGAGAAGGCAAGAAATGTCGAAAATGCATAATTATGGTTGCAAGTACAGAAAAGTCCTGGAACAATCTTATGTTGATCAGGATCTCAAGCAGCAATGGTTAAGGACAGGTGAATTTAAACCAAAAGATAAAGGTTAATATTGCCGTCCCAGGACAGTGGACTACGTACACATTGGTTTACAAAGTCCATTGAACATGTGGGAGAAACAGACAAATGCAGATTTTGTAAAACAGAATTGGAAACAGTCAGATATCTAGTTGCTGGGTGTACTACACTAATGACAGAAGGCCTGTACACTGAAAGTTTTAATAATGTGACAAGACTGCTGTACTGGGGATTGTGCAAACATTGTAATAATGAAGTAGCTGAGAACCATTGGAAACATGAGCCACAAAACATTATAGAAAATGATGAAGCTTATATCACATGGGATTACCCATTACCATCAGTTCAAAAAATAGAGACAAGAAGTCCAGATGTGGCAGTCCATGAAAAGAAGACAAAAGTAGCATTGATTGTTGAAATTCTGACCCCCACTGATTACAGTGTCTTATGTACAGAGAGACACAAATTTATAAAATACCATTATATGCAGGCAAAAATGAGGGCAATGTGGAGGAAGGATACCCAGACAGTTCCAATAGTAGTAGGAGCAATGGGTCTTATTAAAAAAAAATTACAGTCATATTTAGATATGTTACTTGCAGAAGGAGTCAATTCTGGGCACATTGCATGTGCTTCAAACAACACTTTTGGCTAACATCAAAGATGGAAACAATACTAATTTCATGAACTTTAATCGTACTTTGACTTAGGAATGGGGTCCAATCCCATGATGGTATTAAAAACCCTAAAGACTTGGAGAAATTTGAAAAAGTAAAAACGTGTCTCACTGACATAGCCTAAAGACATATAGCCACTACTTTCTTACCACCATCTCTCCTGTATGCTGCCCCAGTCTTTACTAAACTTCAAATTCACAACTGTCCTGTCTTGAGTAATGTTATAATAAAGTACCCATATCTGTAGTAAACTACAACAATATGACACAGAACTGCCTAGCTCTCAGAGGATTAAACTAGTTAAAACTACCACATTTCTTAGCTCTTTCTCAGCTAACCACAATGCACACACTTCTCTTTAAGCCAGAAAACTGCCCAGCCCTTAACAACATAATACAACACTACTCCCCCAATAGAATTGGGTCTATATTATAACAGTGGCCCATTTCAGTCAAACAGTCATAACATCAAACACTCAGAACAGCAATTTTTTTACCAGGGAAAAAATTTGCTTTTCCAAGAAACATACACACACACAACACAAGCACAACAAAATAACTGCAATCCATAAACATACACTTAAAATCCTACATCTAACCCAACACTAAACTGTACATACACTACTATCTATCCACTTACCTTAACCCATACCCTAACCCTAAGATCCGTAATGCTCACACACTCACCTCACCCACGCCCTAACCCTAACTCACTTAATCCGCCCCTAACCCTAAAGTCTGTCACTACCGCACACTCACGTCACCCGCGCCCTGACCCTAAAGTCTCTAACTACCGCACACTCACCTTACCCCAGTCTGTTTGCTCACTTACCTTAAACCAGTCCGTAACCATTGCACCACACTTACCTGAACCCAATCCGTAACCTCAGTTCGTTCACTTCCCTAAACCCAGTCTGTAAGCATCGCACCACAGTGCTGTAAATAGCGAAGCCACGGAGCAGACCACCAAAATTTTACCCTAGGTAAAATTTTGATGTTCCAAGGCTTCGCTATTGTCAGCTTTTGCTCTAAAGGGTTCGATATTATAACATTCGAAGTTTTAAAACTTTGATGTTATAATATAGACCCATAGAGTTTTACCCTATAGATAAAAATCACTCATCACTGTAACCAAATCATCTAATAGCAGGTGACTCTATGTATTCAAGTAGTGTTTCTGCTATTGACTGGTCCTTCCTTTCATCCCTGCCCCTTAATGAAGCTGTTCTACAATTCATCTCCATCTTCCTAAACACACTAGACTCTATTGCCCCTCCCAGAACAGTCAGGGTCAAATCTCGATGCTCCCCATGGTGTACTAACTGTACTTGGTCCCTTATACAACACAGAGATTCTGCCTGGAAACTCTGGACCAAGACCAAATTTCCCACTCACTACCAAAACTACAGAAAACTCAGCAATTTGACCAAAAACACATAAACATTGATAAAAAGAACTTCTACCTTACATCCCAATCTACTGAACCCAGAAACCCCCAAAAGTTCTGGACCACTATCAACCAAATACTCCACCCAGGGAATCCACCAACCCCAACCCCTGCCCCAATAACACAGCCCAAGAAACCGCATCCATTTTTAATTCATTCTTCATTGATACCATCAGTAAACTTTTGCAGACCTCCAACCAAAACAATCATCCACTCCCCTTCTCACTCCTACTACAAAAATGCTAATTCTCACTAAACACAGTTCCTACCAGCTATATAAAAAAACTCCTCCTCAAACTCAAACCCTGCTCCCCATCTGCCGATAATCTCCCACCTCTCTTCCTAAAGGCTGCTGCTGACTCCATAGCCTAACCTTTCTCCATTCTAATAAACCACTCTATCAGTGAATCTACTATCCCAACTCTCTGGAAAAAATATCCCATACAATACCCATCCGCAAATGTGGGATATCTGTAGCCCTGTCTAACTATCGACCTATTGTCATACCCCCCCCTAAAATTCTCGAACACTGTGTTCACAAACAAATGGACTATCTCACTAAGGAAATCCTCATCACTCCCACCCAACATGGCTTCCACCCACACCACAGCACCACCACAGCACTCATATCCTTCACCAACTCCATCTCCTTAGCCAGAGACAACAATAAGCTAGTTTTCTGCCTCTTCTTGGACTTCTTGAAAGGCTTTGACACTGTCTCCTACCCCATCCTACTCTCCAAACTCACTCAACTCAACCTCTCCTCATCAACTATCTCTTGGTTCAACAGCTACCTCACAGGCAGACAGCAATCCATCAGATGGCTTTCTGCTGTCTCCCTTTATCCTCATCAATATGTGCATCCCTCAAGGCTCAATCCTAGGTCCCCTCCTTTTTAACATCTTTACTAAATCAACTCCAGACTTCCTGTCCTCAGTCATCCCTCATACAGTATGCAGATGACTCCACAATCATCACCATTGGTGACAACTCATCAGACCTGCTTACTATGACACAAAAATATTTTAACCTCACGGAAACTTGGCTCACTAACCATCAAGTCATACTAAACCCCAAAAAGACAAAACTTCTTCTCTTCCTCCCCAAATCTCTCTACCATGTCAAATCCTCATTCACCATCTCCTCCCTTAAGAACACAACTATCTCAGCTGATACCCACACTAAGCTCCTTGGAGTAATCATTGACAACCAATTAAAATTTGACCACTGTGTACTTTACTGTATCAAAAAAAAAAAAACACCAAAAACTCAGCTTACTGTATAGAAATAAAAGGTTCCTCACATGTCACCGGAAGTCCACTTGCCAAAGCTTACCTTCTCCCTAACATTCTCTATGGCTCACATGTCTTAACCAACTTACATACCTCACTACTTTGAAAACTTGAAACCACTTACAATAAAGTTGCACGATTTGTTGCTAATTTACCATCTAGATCTCACCACTGCTATGCTCTCAGGACTCTTTTCTGGCTTGAATTTCCTAAGAAACTCCTACTAACTCAACTCCCCATCATTCATTCTATCCTGAACAACCCCACCTCCTGCCCTAGCATCTCCTCACCAATTTACACTATACCCCCCCTTGACCCTTCAGAAGCTTAGACCAACATCTCTTACAAATACACAAACCTAATAAAATCTTTTGGGCAGAAACTCTATAACTATTCACCTGCTGTATCTTGCAACAAACTACCTATGCCCCTTTGAAACATCACCCATATCCTTGAATTCAGGAAAGTTCTCAAAAACTTCTTACTCAACGCCAGGATATGTCATTGTTATTGCCCCACTTGATCGAGATCTTCTCTTCTCCTTTTCTTACCTCACTCTTCCCTGTCCCTCCTTTTCCTTCCTTCTTCTAATTAACTCTTTATTTCCTACCTTTTATTATCACATGGGAATCACCTACTTTTCTCCTGCTAATTTCAATAGCTTGTCCAGGTAACCAACTACCCCCATCCTATTGGCTATAAAGTCACTATATTAATATCTACACCAAACTTAGCTCATAAAACAATATGCAGTGAGTATTACTTTGGTGCACTGATGACAATCCTAATGTGATTACCCTAACCTTGCAATTACCTGCTCATACTATTACTACTTTGTGTAAGTGTATTATGTGATGCTATATTCTTAATAGCTACTTGATATGGCATATTCTACTGTTTCCATATAATTTTCTTAATTGTGTTGTGGAACTTTTCTCCCCCGGACCTCTGCTGAAAAGGGGCAATTTGCTTAGTCAGACTAGCCCGGTCAACAAATGTCAAATAAATAAATAAATACGTATGGAATACTGGTGTTGTTGGCTGATTAATGAACAGAAATACAGGTGCTACAGATATAGTCCACTTCTTTACTCCAACACATACAAAATGTAAGAAAATGTGCAGCAAATAATTCAGAACAAGTGTGCATTAATGCTTCTGAAGCTGTGTTACTGTGCACAAGGACAGCAGAATTAATGCTTCTGAAGCCATGTTTTACTGTGCACAAGGACAGCAGCACTAATGCTTCTGAAGCCATGTGTTACTGTGCACAAGGACAGCAGCACTAATGCTTCTGAAGCCATGTGTTACTGTGCACAAGGACAGCAGCACTAATGCTTCTGAAGCCATGTGTTACTGTGCACAAGGACAGCAGCACTAATGCTTCTGAAGCCATGTGTTACTGTGCACAAGGACAGCAGCACTAATGCTTCTGAAGCCATGTGTTACTGTGCACAAGGACAGCAGCACAACTGCCTCCGAAGCCATATGTTACTGTGTACAAGGACAGCAGCACTAATGCTTCTGAAGCCGTGTGTTACTGTGCACAAGGACAGCAGCACTAATGCTTCTGAAGCCGTGTGTTGCTGTGCACAAGGACGGCAGCACTAATACTTCTGAAGCCATGTGTTACTGTGCACAAGGACAGCAGCACTAATGCTTCTGAAGCCGTGTGTTATTTATTTATATATGTATTTACATTTGTTTACCCCGGGAAATTCCAAATGGACACAGGTCATTTTTCAGTGGACGCCTGGGGAGAAAAGCTCCACAGAACAATAAATGAGCAGCTGAGTACATGAAGAATAATTGAATATACATACAATAACAAATAATACAGACTACAGCAAACATTAGCTATACTTACAATATGAAACATAGTAATGAACAGATATAACAATATTTAGCTAAAGGATAGGAATAAAGGTAGGATGTATATATAGATCATACTAAGCTCAAACAGATACTGTTTTAAACTCATATACCTAAATCTTATATAGAAATATTGCACTAAACTCAAGCAGATATAAAGCAGAAGCTCCACACAAGGACAAGGACGGCAGCACTAATGCTTCTGAAGCTGTGTGTTCCTCTGCACAAGGACAGCAGCACTAATGCTTCTGAAGCTGTGTGTTACTGTGCACAAGGACGGCAGCACTAATGCTTCTGAAGCCGCGTGTTACTGTGCACAATGATAGCAGGTCTAATGCTTCTTAAGCCATTTGTTACTGCGCACAAGGACATCAGCTGGTATTTAGTAGATGAGCAAATGAGTTTACATAGCATAATACTATGATTTCATGCTGTCAAAGCATTTAGAAGGGAGTCCACTGTGTTCTTGCAGAATTGCTGCTCTGATGTACAGGGAATGCTGTCTTGTTACAGTACTGCACATGTGCTATTTCTCAGCCTGTTATGTCTCCACAATGGACAGGGAACATAACCTTCTTGTATCCTTGCATGTGTCCCATCCTTCTATGCTTCTGACATGTAGGTAACACACCTTCCTCACATTCCTACACACCTCTCTCACATTCCTACACACCTCTCTCACATTCCTGCACACCTCTCTGGTTACAAGTTCTTATGAGCCAGTGATGTACAAGAAACACATTTTCAGTATTCTCCTGCATGCCTTTCAGCTGTCATACATTTAAGCTCCTTGTTTTTTTTTTTCTTGCATCTATCAGCTGCCACCACCTCCTCACCTTGTTCACCAAGTCTACAAGATCCACCTTAGCCTTCTCCAGGCTAAACCTAAGCAACATTCAGGGCTGGTGAGAAGATCAAGGACACTGGTGCATCTTCACATTGCCACTGGGGATTGTAGCCTACCCCCCCCCAGTTCTGTGGCTGCCTTGCAAGCACTGTGATGGCTGCCTTCAGGTGGTACATGTGGTCTTCCATGTATGTGCAATCTCCAGACCAAGCTGTGTACTGCTCACAACACAGAGCTCACCAGGTTCTTATTACTGCTAATGTAGTGAGCCTAAGCTGCCTCCCTTCCATCACGATGGGCGAGCTGATGTTGGCTGATCAATCCCATCCTCCCCCACACAGTCTCTCCAGTGCCTGTGTAGCCAGTTGAACACAGTTCATCTCATGGAGCGGTAAGGGATTTGTCCATTTGAGCATAGCAGCCACTGTGCTTATATTTATCAAAAACAATTATTTTATTCCAAACTTGTGTAGCCACTAAATAATGAATCTATAAGCATAAGCACTACATTCCTGGATTGGGTGTTTCTTCTACATTTTATACGTGCCAGGCACACACTTTAAAAACAGAATTTGGCTAGATGTGGCTTGATAAGTCAAGCACAGGTCTCTCTTAAAAAGCCCTAGATAAGGAAACTAGAGATATTTCCCATGGACTGGCATAGTAGTAAATGTTTTCAAGTCCCCTCTGGTTTTTCATTAAGAATCTCTCAGCTCCCTTGTGCTCTACCACATGGTTTGCATTAAAGTGGCAGATTGCAGCATTATTTTCTGTAACCTGCCTAGTCAATGATGTATAGAAGGCCACAGTGATTTTTTTCACACTTGGCTAGTTATGCCTTTGCATATGAGATATGCTACAGAGATAGCTGTCTTACTTTGATTGCAGCACACTAACTGAAGCTTATATCCATTATGATTCCTAGAGCTTTTGTTCATAGTTTGCTGCTAGTGTCTCTCTCTTATGTTTTTTTTTTAATCAAAATATATATTCCCCCCAAATTTGGCAGTTCTTAAAGTTCTTATTACACAAAGTATTGTTTGCTTGTCATTTCGGCTTTTCCCAGTTAGGGGTCGCCACAGTGGAACTCCAGTCCGCAAATGATTGGCAGTCGATTTTTATGGTGCAAGTTGCCAGCCTGACGCCCAACCTTCAGCGAAGGCACGCCCATTCACGCATGTCTTTCGGAGGCCACTCGACCGCGGTGAGGACATGCAGACTCCACACAGAAGGCACTCCAGCTGAGAATCGAACAGGAGAACCTCTTGCTGTGAGGCAACAACGCTACCACTGTACCACTGCAGATTTATTACACAAAGTATTGATTTTCATTAATTATATTGAAATACTTTTGCATCTTTTGTAGAGGTAATTCTGTTGCCCAGTTGTCAGTGATCAGCCTATTTCAATAAAGTTGATACTATTAGCTGTAATCATATTAAAAAGAAAAATGGACCAGACAAGATGGATCAGAACTATGACCTTTAAGGGACTCCATTGAATACATCAGTAGGATTAGATAAGTAAACTGGTGTGTTTGCCTTTTGTGTTCTACCCAGCAAACTACATCACTGTTAAAACAATGTTGAATTATTTTATCTATTATGTCACTATCAGGGTAGTATCAAATGTTTTCACAAAAATCCAACTTATGTGGCATGTGTGGTGAGGCCCTCATCCAGAGCTGATGCTATTTCTTCAGAAGGTTCCTTGGGTTGAGTACCGAACATCTTTCCTTAACAAAACCATATTCTTTGGATTCCATTAAAGTAAGATCACTGGTTACTTCTAGGATAAGACCATTTACCATATTGTTTTGAGTCCATTAATGTAAGATCACCAGTTACTTTTAGGGTAACTTCATTTTCCATATTTTTCTTAGTCTATTAACATAAAAATCACCAGTTACTTCTAGGATAAGTCCATTTTCTGTCTTGTCCATATGCATAAGATTCATCAGTGATATATCATGCATGCCATAACATAGATTAAAAAAATATGTATAATTTGTTTATTTTTTGTAATGACATGCTAGAATTTAAATTACAGTCATGAGTTCTGATTAAATACAGTTTTTAATTTATTATTTTTATTATTTTTTTTTAGTCATAGTACCTGACTAAATATTTTAACACCCTTTTTTCCCAGAATTGAACTGGAATGCTTTTCAGAATAATGCATTGTTTGGGTTTGGAGAAAGTTGTATTTGTAGGAGAGGTGGACTTGATTCTAGAATTTGGAGTACAATTCCAAAATAATTTGTTTGCACACCTGTTTATAAGTCTGTGCTTAATACGATTAAGGCTGAGATATTTTGGGTTTCCTCATCATGACCAGCTTATTGTGTGTTTGAAATTCAAATGTGAAGAAATTCACTTCAAGACTTGAGTAAAGTGGAGCTCAAGAGTTGACTCTTGACATCAATATTGAGACCTCAGAGTTCTGCGACACATTTTATTTCGGAAATATAATGGCCAAGAAAACAAACAACTCTACTATCTAACTTAGATCTCAGCTCTGGAGTAAACTTTACTAAAATTAGATCTCAGCTGTGGAGTAAAATTCAACAAATTACACCCAGCTTTTCTAAAGATGGCTACATGTCACATTGTTAAACCCTTCTTACATTTATATAATATTGTTTTGCAATGTAATATTGTACCCACAGTAGAGCATTCTATTGTAAGTTATTTCTCCAAAGGCACAAACTCCAGCAATGCAAGGATTACAGAGTTTGTGTCAAATATATGTTCCCTTCCTCAACATATCCAAGAAATTTCTATGCAATTTTTTAGCCCATAAATTATTCTGGTCTAGCTTGTGATGAGTAGCATGAATCACACAATGCTTTCAACATCATGTCCACACAATATGTCACTGTCATTAAAATATATTCCAGCAAGAATTGTGGACTCTTAACAGCAGTCATGTTACTGATATGATAAGAGCAGTCAAGACATAGAACTACTCTATATATTTAACTTAGGCATCTGTGTAGAAATGTGGTGCAAAAGCTACCTTGAACATAGGACAGTTCAGGTTCATAGCATCAGTGATTACTCAAAACCAAGTTAGGTGAACACAGCAGTATGACAGAGCTTAGTGCTTAATCCTGTACTGTTCCTTCTGTTCATAAATTATTTTCCTGTAGATCTTTCACAGCTTAGTATAACTATGTAGACAGACAATCTATTTCTATTTGATTCCAACAGAAACTTTTCTCAACTGCAATAGTTACTGAAAAACAGTTATGCATGACTATGCAGCTGGGCACTGCAGAATATATTAGTAATCACCTTCCAAAAACCCATTGTTATGCTGTTTGCTTCCTGCCTATAATCTGCCTCATGTGCCTCACCTTGTTCTGAAAGTGTGATGAGAGACTTAGGGACACAGGTGGACAGTGGTCTCACCTTCGATAACCACATCTCCACAACAGTCAGGAAATCCTTCTATGTGGCACACCTCATCACTAAGGGCTTTTCATCCAGAAAAAAGGAGGTCATTGTCCCACTGTACTCATCCCTCATAAGACCCATTATAGAGAATAGCACCCTGTTTAGTATGTACCTCACAAGACATCTGCAACAGATGGAAAGGCCACAGAAATACCTCACTAAAAGAATCACAGGCCTAAAACAGATGCCATATCCTGACCATCTAAAAAAACTCTAGCCATACTCTGTGGCATATCGTCTACTCAGAGGCGATTCTGCTTAACATACAAGGCCATGTCAAACCCTGAGCTGTTGAACATGCTCCACTTAAAGAAATCCCAATCTCTCAGAGCCACATGCTCCAGGGAGCTAAATCATTTCATCACAAGGAACAAAACATGCTGGAGGGATAGGTTCCTGACCCAGAGACTCCCCATACTCTGGAATAGACTGCCCATACATGTCAAGCAGAGCGTCTCCTTGGCCCTCTTCAAAAGGAACCTTGATAATTGGATGGGAGATAGGAAATTCATCCCGGGGATCATGTCAGTTGCCCTGCTAGACAGGGGTCCAGGGAAGTAAATATTGTGGGAAGAAATATCCAGGGAATTGTTATGGCTAGGCTTTTATAGGCCCTAGGGCCGATAGCCTAGTACCAACCTATGAACACATCAAACACTCTGATATCCATTGTCTCAAAGATACCTCAGTGTCATATGTGATTCCTACCTCTCCTGCATGAATCATACTGATATAATAATAAGCAAGGGGAAGGCTCAGCTCAAACTCTGCTATACAATAACATGTCTCATCTCCAGGGACAATAAGTTACTATTTTTCTGAGAAAAATATCAGTAAATCCCAGATCTGAACTGAAAGTATGCTGGAAATGTATGGGATTTTCATGGAAAATTACATTTTAGACAAGTGAACTCATTCAGCATAACCTGCATTTCTTCTCATATTAATGGTTTCATATGCTGTCAGCTTGATTGCTCTGCACCTAGAAGCTGCTTTAATTTTTATCTATTTATCTATCTATCTATCTATCTATCTATCTATCTATCTATCTATCTATCTATCTATCTGTATGTATATGTATATCCAGTCTCTTCTACAGAGGTGAGCTACTTCTAGGGTCTCTTGTTTTCAAACTACTTCAGCCAACATATTTCCACCTCCTGCAGCCAAACCCCATAATAAAACCACCCCTACAAACTCCACAACCTCTCCCAACTTCTCCACTATCTCACGATAAACAACCTATTAACTAGATCTCAGAACAGATTTAGATCTAGTCAAAGCACCCCAACAGCCCTCTTGAATTTCACTGATAACATTAATCACCACAGAAACAAAGGAAACATTGTATCAACAGTCTTCCTAGACAAGCCTTCAATACTGTATCTCATCCCAAGCTGTTATCCACTCTGTCTGACCTAAACCTTAGTCCCTCTGCTATCAACTGGTTCCAAAGCTGTCTGACAGGATGCTAACAAGCTGTGAAATGGTTACAAGAGCTTTCCTTCTCCTCCCTGTCACATTAGGAGTATCACAAGGATCCATATTAGGCCCCCTTCTAGTCAGTCTATTTACTAATAAGCTTAGTACAGCCACTTCTTCAGCCACCTTGATCCAATAGACCAACGATGCAACACTTATATGTGCTGCCCCCAACATATGACAGCTCCAAGATATAACACAAAGATCCTTTACCACTACTGAAACCTTTCTCACTTATGCTCAACTAATTTTAAATCGTAGTAAAACAAAACTTGTGATCATCCAAAATACCAGAGCCTCTGACCTCCCCCCCCCCTTTCTTCATTACTGCTTCTGATAGCACAATAATTACACCAGATTCACAATCCAGATTACTGGGTGTAGTAAGTAATAGCACAAACAGTCAAAAAGGTACACAAAAAACTTGGAACCCTTCATGGAAATAATTCCTAACTACTACTATTAGAATATCCATGGCTAAAAGCCATCTCCTCTCCATACTCACTATCCTAAGGAAAACAGACCTTGAAAAGCTTGAAACATGTTATAACAGTATTTATAGGACTCACCACTGTCTCTCACTAAAAGAACTCTCCTGGTTAGAACTTCCCCACACACTTGGTCATAATCAACTGACAATGGCTCACAAAATACTTCACCATCCTCATAAGACAGCACCCATTCAAAATATAATAACACCCTATACTAACAACCGCTCACTTTGCACTATCAATAAAACATTATTAACAATTACTAAAATGAAAAACACTGCAAAAGATTCACTTTACTCCAGTCATGTAGCAAACATGTGGAATGCACTACCAGACTCTATCAGATCTATAGCAAACACCTCCATCTTTAAAAAAATATTCAAAAATCACTTCACAAACACCTGGCTCTGCTCATTCAACGGACCAGGATAATACTACCTCCCATCTCTCCTTACATTGCACAAGTGTTTGGAAATCTAATAACTCCTGAAGGAGCTCTAAATGGAAACTAAAAATGATTACCTACTACTATAAAACACCATCAGCCCACTAAAATGCTACCAGAATAACACATAACACACTTCCACTTCTGATCTTTGGTACATCCCATCCTGCTGCTACTGATAAACATGCTGTTATGCTTCTATCAATATGTTGTAACTATTGTATAAATATGTTAACCAAATAAGGATCATCTCTGTTATATGATGTAACTCTATATACTTTTTTTATATATAGTCATTTTTACTATAAGTGAAGCTTCTGCCCAGTGAAACTTTCCCGGTAATGTAAATAAATAAATAAATACATAAATAAATAAAAATAAATTAACTCCCTCACTCAAGACACTTCACTGTGCCAAGCATTCCTTCTCCATTCATGCACCCAAACTCTGGCAATCCCTGCCCCTTCTCCTTGAAGTCTCCTCTTTCCCCACCTTCAGAGCTCAACTCAAAACGCACCTCCATCAAAAATCTGACTACAGGTGCTTTTCCACTGGACATATAGCCTAACTCCTTCATCACCTGTATCACTTCTACTTTGACAGACTGTCTTGCTTTTACTTAATGATCAAGTACATTCAATCCACTACCAAAGACTAGACAGTCTGTACAGTTGCATACTTTTCCACTCTCCCTAGACATCTCTGCAACGTTTTCTTGCAACAGGCAGTGGTACAAGACACACCTATTGGAGGTTCACTGTTTCCCATGGTGGGAATTACACTTTGCTGTTTTATAAGGATTACTACCCTGGCAACTAGGACTGATGTTACTGACAACTTCTTATAATTTATCTGTTCTGACAGCATTTAGATTGAACAAAATGAAACAGAAGGCAATTACGTCCTTCCTCATTCAAACCTGTTTGGTACACAGTCACAGAATGGTGCAGTTTGTTTTAGACCTTGCACATACAGACCCCATTCTTATCTCTCAACACACTTATAATGACACATCACTAGAAAGTTCATCCTGTCATGTAAAGGGTGCCATGCTACCTGACAAAGAAATTAAGGTAGCTGCTTCCAGTCACATGTTCAGCCAGATTGTCTTGACTAGCTGCAGTTATGCTTACTAAATATACTTCAGAATTTTAATTTGACTAATTGGCATATATTTTTAGTATTTGTTGCCCCATCTAAACATGGCAACTAGCTTCCACTTATCACATCAGATACAATGATGTTCTAATAGTTATACATAGCCAGGGACAAGTGTTTGTATCAGTTAAGCACTAGCTATACAGGACAGAATATGTCCTACTAGCTACCAATAGGAGCAGATATGCAGAACAGGTATGGAAGATGAGAATTATCCTATTGTAGCCTAGATGGATAGCCTACAGCATATATTTATGACCTCAGCTCGAATTAATTAATGATCAGAGTGTTAAAGCAGATACGCATGTCATGTAGACTGGATTTAGATATGATGATGGTTGTTTAAGGTTGAAAGCGCATATCTATTTGTTTTTCAATAAAGAAGTTTGGATTTCTAAACAAGTTATAATTGCTTGATTACTCTGAAATCTCAACTGAGCTTCTCTACAATGCATGTTTTTTTTTTATCTGAATTTTTTTAGAATTCACAGCCAGCATTTTCTTTGCTCACAAGTACCAGTGTTCCCTGTGGGGAATGAGGGTGTGTGTGTGTTTACATATATATATATATATATATATATATATATATATATATATATATATATATCCTGAAAAGTGAGGAGTGCCATAGCTAGAAACATGCTCATTCCCAAACTAGAATATGCTTTTCCCAATAGAACTTTATTCCAGCAATAATTCACCTCAATTGCAAGAAACCGAAAACAGACTAAATCACTTTGTCCTTCAATGTGACAATTGTACACATCACTGTGACCTCCTAAAGGGTTACCAGTGACTGCCACTGCAGAGCAGAGCTACGCATTTACTCAGCACAGAAATCTTCAATATTATAACTGTTAGTCAATGTACTCCTTTAAAGAATACTCTCCAAGTGAAAGAGCAAATATACTCCCTTAGAGGGTAACCTTTATAGATATGGTTCAGCAGTAGGAGAAACAGTTTTAGCAAACCTGGTCCAGCTGCTTGGAACTCTCTTCTCAAGGCAATAGATCAGAACAAATGTAGGAAGAATTCAAAGCAAAGCTGAAAGAACAATTTCAGGAAGAGAGA
This sequence comes from Protopterus annectens, assembly GCF_019279795.1. Taxonomy (NCBI): domain Eukaryota; kingdom Metazoa; phylum Chordata; order Ceratodontiformes; family Protopteridae; genus Protopterus; species Protopterus annectens. The sequence goes on along the minus strand of NC_056746.1, from coordinate 1,426,662,355 downwards.
TTACTAATACATGTTTTTCAGGACAAACACTAACAAAATACATAACTGCCAAGCTGTACAGTACTCAGCATATTATAAATAATATATTCATATACAACTTCTAAACTTTCTCCTTAACAGCCTGGTTTTAGACCAGCTCATAGTATTATGCCTGCCTTGATATCCTTTATGGATACTGTTAAGAAAGCTTGTGACTCAGGCAAAATTGTCTCTTCCCTAGTTATCGACTTATCAAAGCTTTTGACACAGTCTCACCTCTAACTTCTAAATCAGCTTTCCAAAATCGGTCTTTCCTCTCTCTCTCTCTCTTCATTGGATCTCTAATTACCTATCAAACAGACAGCAAGCAGTCAAATGATGGAACTCTTTTTCCCCTTATCCACTCAACTGTACTTGTGTTCCCCAAGTCTCTATACTAGGTCCCCTCCTATTTAACATCTTTACAAATAATCGTCAAATTTCCTCCAGCCAGGACTTTCTTGTACAATATGCGGTGACTCAACCATTATTTGTTTCTCAGATACCATGCCCCAAGTACAACAAATCACTTTAGATGTGTTTACCTTTATTGAGACCTGGCAACTGATACTTCACCCACTCATAACCAAGCTACTCCTTTTTACCCCCAAAAAAAATCTTGCAAACAAAGCCCACTTCACAATATAATCACAAAATAACACAATAATTGAAGCTGTTCCTTACACTAAACTTCTGGACATAATAATAGATGAACACCTACAATATGACCTGTATATACAACATAATGTTAACGACTGCGGTGGTGGTGCTGCGGTAGTGTTGTCGCCTCATAGCAAGACGTTGTGCCGTTTGATTCTCAGCTAGAGCGTCTTCTGTGTGGAGACATGTGTGAATGGGCATACCTTCATTGAAGGTTGTGCGTCAGGGCTGGCAAACTCGGCACATAAAAAATCTACTGCCAATCATTAGTGGACCGGAGTTCCGCTGTGGCGACCCCTAACCGGGAAAAGCCGAAAGACACAAACAAACATACAACATAATGTTCAGAAAAATAAACTAATCACTGAGCAAAGTATCTATCAACTTACTAAGCCAAACGTATGTAGATAAAAAATTCCCAAATTCTATGCTGACTGTAAATCTTGTGATTTAATATATTTAGCACAATGCCAAGCATGTCAATGTTTCTATGTGGGCAAAACCAATAGAACACTTAGAGAATGAATTAGGGAGCATTTATATGCTATCAACAAAGAAAATACTAATAATGCTCTAGCCAAACATGTATTAGAGAATGGTTTAAAACACACCTTTAGGTTTAGAGTATTAGTATTAATAAAAAAGACCTGCAGGCTAGGGAACATTAAAAATTACACAGAGGGCATAGAAAATAGATGGATTATTAAACCCCAAGCACATCAAGGCTATGGCCTGAATGAAAAAGTGTCACTGAAACCATTTTTTGGCAGCTAGACCATACAGTCATTAACTTGCATTTCTAAGCTTTATATTTATTTGTTACAATATAATATATATGTATAGTTTTTTATTGCTACATTTTCAATATCTAGGTAATACACAATATCTATTATACATTTTATTATTCATTTTACATCTCTATTATAATATACAGTTTTTATGCAGATAAACAGTTTCATTTTTATTTCTAAATATATTTATAGTAACTCTAGATAAATTTATACTATTGTATAGGTTCTTATTTATGAACACATAAACATAAGAGTCTTATAATTGTGTTTTTTAAATGTGGGTTTTTAAATGTATTTTCCTTTAATGATTACTTATTTAATTATTCAATTATTTAATTAATTGTTAATAATGTGCACTATATAAATGTATGGATATTTAGTTAAGTATTGAAGTCTGAGGAAGCGTTGTGTATCAACGTGAAAGCGCTTACTTTTGGATCCTGTTACTTGAATAAACCGTGAAGTGAATACTGAGGTTTATGGTTTCCTTCTGCTGATGGTGTATCACTTGTTTTTTATCTACATACAACATAATGTTAACAAAACCTATCAGAAACTTGGCATTCTCCATTGGCACAAACACTTTCTTAACTC